>NW_016909379.1:577217-617859 GCF_001483705.2 Eufriesea mexicana | reverse complement strand
TTTAGATACTTTTTATTCACTTTGAAAGTTTTACATATACACGTTAATTGTTAACGACAAAATAAACAATGACATTAGGACCTGAGTAGATGTCCGTACCACGGACCGTTGCGAGAAAAAGATGTTTCATAATACATATCACGTAATAATTATCATTATAATGACCATATATATATATGTACAATATTTATAGACATACGATAAATGATTCTATTCGAATACATGAGTTATCCTAATAATTCTTGATATCTTTTATCGTGTATCTCCTCGGCTTTCTCTTGTGCTAAACCTCATAAGGAGTTTTTTATTCCCTATTCATTTTCCTTTATATCCTTATCATCTTCAACATCATCTATTTTATAATTTTGTACTTTCTTGGTTCCTTTTTTGTATCTCTCAATGCATTTTATATCCTTTTCTTCATTGCTCTGAAAATATAAATATAAGAGACAGTCGATAAAAATTCCTACTTTCTATAACATAGTTATAATGCAAATAATAAACTAACTCTTTCTCTTTCTTTACAACTTCTAATTCTTCTTGAGTTTTTATTTCGTCGTCATTTTCCCAATCGCCACTACTGAGGCCTCCCTTCCTCTTTTTATTTGCAAGTCCACGTGGTTCAACAGCTGGTTGTGAGCTTCATTTTGGATCAGTTAAATGATCATGAGTTGATTTGCTCTTACCAGTAAACTTCTTATTTAATATTACAGATTCTTCTTCATCTTCCTCTGCTTCTGCACGAAATGATAAAAGATTGATATCTCTGTAACAAAATTTTTCATTGTAAAGAACAATATTATCAGAGCTCAATTCTGCAAACATATATGAACTTTACTTTACTGATGCTGTTTTAGTTTTTTAACTGTACTTTACTCTTTCACTTTCCTGTACTATTATTCTTGGTATAATATCAGAAAATGGATTGTTCAATATTATAGATTTTATCAATCTTGGAGGATAAAGTGGTTTATCATTCTACAAAACAGAGGAAATATTATATTTATATGTATTCTTGATATATATTCTTACAAACATTAAATTTACCTCATCTACAAGTGCTTCTTCGAGTTTAAGCATACTATATATAGATTCACCAGTAACTCTACCAAAGACTGTATGTTTATTCTGCAAATCTGGTGTAGAACTAAGAATAAAGAAGTATTGGGAACCATTGTCATCTTTCCAGTATTTGTCACAGCAATTAAATCTCGTCGACAAAATCGTAAACTTGTACAAAATTCGTCCTAAAACACATATATCGAATAACTATTTTTGAATAAGAAAGGAATTCATTTTATTTTTAAATATAGTCTCACTTTAAATGGTTCTTCATATATTTTACCACCTTCTCCTGTACCTGTGGGATCACCATCTTGTGTTATGAATCCTTTGATAATTCTATGAAATATAGTGTCATCCCAATAACCTTCCATACATAATTGTATGAAATTTCTATATGCCTTTGCAGTTTCTTTTGCCCATAATTCTAACTCAATATCACCAACAGTTGTTTTCATTACAACCTAGTTTGACAAATATATTAGTTTGATTAATGTAAAATACTTATAAAATCAAATTTATTAAAATTTATTATTTATTATTGTAATTCAAATTAGAAATTATTTAATACATTAATATAGAAATTTAGAAAGTAAATATTGTATATCGGTTAAATTTTTAAAAACAGATATACAATCCATTGAAATATTATAAAATGATACTTATTACTTTACCCTTAGTGGCTGGCTCTTGCATATAAATATTAGTCATGTTTGTAAGTCTCCTATAATAGAAAAAATCCTTCATCAATAATGTTTCATATTAAATCTTTAGTTATTTATAAATCAGTCAACCAAATGGTTCTTTTCTCGAATAATCATACCTTTTAACGCTTTATTGGCCCAATGAAGTCCATGATGTGCCACAGCACCATTATAATTGCTTCTTTTGTAGTTTCCAAGTCCCTATAGATATTACTACACATTTGTGCCTTAGTGCAACATTTTTACTGTATATTCAAATTATCTTTAACTTTTATAACTGTTATCAAACGTTCATTCTCCATCCCTCCAATGATCCATATATTTGCATATCAATGCCACACAGGTTTCTTTCTTGATATATATGCTGCCTCTATTCTGCTTCATAATTCCACATAATATGCATTTCCTCTAATTGATACTTTCATTCTAACCTCCTTCTCTCCTGCATACGCCATAGCTCCATCATTCTGAATCATAACACATCGGCAATGATAAGTGACTTTGAACACTGACATTGATATTTATTCAGATCAGGAAGAAAACATACCTTTCAATCTCACTGTATTGTCTATATCTTCTTGATATAAAAGAAGATCATATAAAGTAAGTTCATTCCCTCTTTACCCATCAAATCCATTCCTTTTTGTCAGTCATATCACCACCCGATATTCCTGTCCTGAATATCACGCGATAGTCAAGCTAGAATACAATAGATACATCATACCTCACATATTTGAATTACTGCCTCAAACTTTTGTTGTCATAAAAATCATTCTTGACATCTAGTTGCTCGACACTGGTGATAATCTACGAGTCTGACTTTATTCGCGTACTGCACGTGCCAGTTCATTTAAACAGAATATTGGCTTTCTACAACCAAGTTCTGCTATCACTCATAGAAGATGGAAAAATAATGTCACTCCCGACAATAGTTTTCGCAAGCGAACAGCCGAAAATTGAAAAAAAAAACCATTGACCTAACTAGAGAAAAAACTACTCCACAAAATGTAATCAACAATTTCTTGTCAACAGTCTGTATCTCGGAAATATAAGAGCCAACGGGAAACTAAGCCGTTGCCTATCACACACTCTCACTTCCGGCACTATTTTTCGAAAACGCGCACTGCAATTCGGAAAAAAACCATTGACTCTATCAGAAAGAACTCTAATCCATCGAATTAGGTCAAAAACTTATTATCAGCAGTCTCAATTTCGCTAAAATAAGCCCCGGCGAGAAACTACGCAGCGGCCTATCATACACACCCGCACTTCCGGCACTATTTTTCGAAAACGCGCATGAAAATACTGAAAAAAACAATTGATTCTGTTAGAGAAAATTATATTTTATCGAATTAGGTAAGAAACATCTTAACTGCAATCCCTATTTCGCGAAAATAAGCCCCGACGGTAAACTACGCAGTGGCCTGTCACACACACTCGCACTTCCGGTACTATTTTTCGAAAACGCGCACTGCAATTTGGAATTACTATACTTCAAAAGCGAACCGGCCAAATCAGAAAAAATTTTCCTACTGATTATAAGAGTCTATCCTATCGAGTGAAAATGAAATATACCAATGCAACGTCGAAGTTACGAATATTAAGTAATAACATGAACGACACAGCATGATTCATTATTTCATATATCCACCGTCGAAATCGAAGAAGTATTCTAAAAACTGTTAAGAAACTTCCTATTCCGAGCAATGCTAACCAGTATCCTATTGGACGATCGAATTCTAGAATCTACGATCGATGACACGTGATTATGTCGTTATGTTATTCGCACACAAACCAGTTCATTTCACTAACATCACTTTTTTCCACATGTGGTATATTACCACCGAACAAATATTTACAGCAAGTTATCCTGTTCTTGGTAAAGTTCTCTTAATTTCTATAACTTCTGTTGTGGTCCTTTTGTAAATATCACGACGATCTTGTAGAAGTTCAATGTTCTGAAATAATAACTGATACTGTATATTATCGTGCTTGAATGCTTATTTCGTCTGTTGCAGTAATTAAAACACTGATCAATATTAACACTACTTCACGAAATGTTTTGTTTAGACACTGAAAATTTCACCTTAACGCGTATAAACATTCCAACACATGTTACCGGCATGTTGGTTTCGCGTCGACTGGAAGTGGCTATAATTGGACAAGCTGTGCCTCATTTTCGCGGGAAGATTCAAAAATACAAATATGTTACTGTTATGAAAAAAACAAATTAACAAGTGCCTAATTTCCACTATAGAAAGGTTATAAATTAATTATGAAAATATATTGTATAGTAATATATAATACATATATGTATTAGTTACAAAATTTAATACATGAGCAGTATGACCATCTTTATTGAACATATTTTTAAAAAATTCTATGAGTGCACTATTAATAATGGGTAAAAGCACTCTGAGATGTATAATGTGTATATATGAATGATGTAAATTCGTAAAATTTCTTAAAAATTTCGCTTTTTGTAACTTTAAAATGTTGTTTCAAACACTTATATGTCAAAAACTCTTGTTACAAAGAAGTGAATTGCAGTTTCTATAATGTGTGCATGTAATTCATGAATTAATTGCATAGAAGTTAGTAATTAATGGAAAACCAATGGTATTCTCTGTATGAGTTCATGTCCTCTGTGGAATAATTATTAATAATTAATTAATTAAGGAAAAATTTATAAATGCATAAATTATTGTAAATATATATTTGCTTCTAACAATAGTTAGTATACATTTCATTCAGATAGAAAGGTAATTATACATACTTATTTATTTTATGCTTTTGACCTCTTTAATAATTCTAGTGTTAAACTAAATCATATTCTTCAGCAGTACAAAGATTATGCTATATCATTTATTTAATTACATTGTCAATACAAATCTTAATCTGTAATGTTTGTTGGGTAATTCTTGTAGAGTTTTCTTTTTCTGAAAAGAAATCCGCAAACAAAATTGTCCTATTATTCTCAGATTTCAAAAAATATGTGTTTTTCTAAAAACACATGATTTTTAAGTGTGGTCTTATTCCTGTCCACTTCTCATATACTGTTGTATCTATTGCTTTTGTAGGGCATTTATTTTGCAAACAAGTTGCTAAATACACAGCTTTCACCCGCAACTTCTTTCCTATTCCACTGTCATACAGGACTGCTTGTATCGTATCCAATAATGTTCGATTAAGCCTTTCCATTGACTTGAAATGTGTACAGTGTCATATAATCCATTACAATTCCTTTGTGTGAACACCAATTCTTGAACTCTCAGATGGTATATTTTCCTCCATTATCATATCCAAGTCTGTGTGTTGTTTCACTTTGCTTCTGCTGCTGTAACATACTTTTACAATTTCTGTAGTGCTTCAGTATTTGATTCCATAAGTATATTGTTTCAAAAATAATAAAATCTAAGGTTGTCATCACATACCTATCTCTGTCCCATGTCTCTGACACTACAGGCTCACGTATATCAGAATGTATTATTTCTGGAAACCTTTTCGCTCTTCCCCTTGTCTCTACAAATGAAGGCTACAATTGCTTTCTCTCTTCTAATATCTGTCCTCTCTTTTAACATTTGTCCATCTCTTCTCTACTAATATTTATCCTTCATTGTCATAAACTATTACTTCATTTTTCTTGAAAATAATCTCATCATCAATCCCAGTTATCAGATCTACTGACAATAAATTCTGTCTCTAATGTAGAACATACAAATATTATTTCTTTGCACTGATCCAATTTCCATTCTTATTTCTTCCTATTGTTTAAAATAGTCTACTTTACTAATCACATGGCACTTTGTTCCTGAGTTCAAAATCCATTGTGCTGTTCCATCGCTCTTTGTCAAGAAACATACTTTCTGTTTTTATCTTTATCTCCTATTTTTCCTTCCAAATGATTTTTTCCAAATGATCAGAATACTTACATGTCCCACATGGAGGGCACATTTCTTAAGCCTCTTTTCATCCTGATCCTAAAAGTTTTTTAAAACTTTATTGTAATCATCCACAACTAAAATATTTTATTTCTCTGTTACCTTTATTGTCTTTCCAACATCCATGTGCAAGATATTTAGTTAAGTTGCACTTGAAACATTCTTTTTCCTGAGCTTTGAGAACCACATGTTCATTTTGATCTGCTTTTTTCCTCATGTTCTGATCAATTAGTCAAGCAGTGAAATAATCTATTGTCTTTTAGTCTTATCTTAAAGTAAGCTCTTCAAGAATCACCTTATACATTTTACAGATTAGAGAAAAAACAAAAATTTGTTGGTCAATCTTTTTAAATTACCTCTTTTATTTGATTTCAAATTCACTCTTTTGTTATTATTTATTATTATTTCTCTGATCCTTTATTTTACTTTATTTATTATCTAGGAACCTCATTATCTAATGCACATTTAATTATCTTATTTACTATATAATAATTATATATCTATAATTATATTTATTATCTAATTACAGAAGAAAATAATGAAATCTCCTAAAGTCCTGTTTCCAACTACAAAAAATCATTATATTGTACTATTAATTGCCAAATCGCAGTCTCGATAAACAAGATTCTTCCATACCACCAAAGATAACAAAAACCAATCAACCTAACTAAAATTCGTGTGCCACTCTGTATAACCATTTACCATTTCGAAAAATAATATTCCAAAGCATCAAACGCAATTTTGCAACGCGTTAATTCTACACCAACAACTATACGACTATCATTATCTTTTCATAAAAAGGTTTTTCTTGTTTTATCAAAAACATGCACACCTTCGTGATCGTATGTCAGTTATGCTTTCTTATCTCACATATTGGCTTTCGGAAAAAGGGTGATCTATATCAAACTGATCACGAAGTTCGATGCAAACGAAAATGATACAGTGCAATTTCTAATCAAAGGAAAACCAAAACTATGACCTAAAAAAACATTTATAAACTTTCGATTAAAAATTCGCTATTCCATCTTATCTCTTGCACCATTTGATTTCATGACTTTTCTTTATATATTGACACACATAATAATTATTTAATACGTACGTATAATTTTTCTATATCTGTTTACCTATCTCGTTTTTTTGTTTTATCTACATTTCAGTAATATAATATATATTTGGTAAGAAGATCATGTGACTACTAATCAAATTTTATTTTACAAAGGAGATTAGTTCTACACAATTTTGTGGAAAAGAATATTGGAAAAAATGACTGGAATATTTACGTAAACAAAATACAAATCGATTTATTATATTTATTTATTTCCTAAAGTTAACAAGATCGACAATTTTTGTGGTCAAATTTAAATTTGGTACACAATCTGTTTCAGCTGTAAGAAATACGTGTCCAGAAAATGTATAATACAATGGCAAAACCCATAAATTGTAAATTTATAAAATATCTGCTGTTAATTTCCATATATACCAAGTTACAGGACTACTATTTAATTTCTATTTCCTACTCACGTTTAAAATTAAAATAGAAAAACTATTTATATATAATAAGGAAATACATAATTAATTATCCTATCCTGTATAATAAACCTATTTGTTTCATTATTATCCAAGAATTATTTAAGAACTTCTCATTTTAACTGATCTGCTAAAAATAGTGAAAAATTACTATTTAAATAATCATTATACTAAAAGTAATAAATATAAAAATATTAAAACGAGTATAAAAATACTATCACATAAATTATTGGAATAAAAATTATATATAGGTAATTACACGTAAATCGGTATGTTTAATATTAATTTTGGGTACCTACTCTAATTTCAAAATGGTGAAAAAGGGTTAAAGGAGATGCGACATTGTCAGTAATTTTTTCTTATCTTATATATTAATTTTCGAACAAATTGGGATTGATGGAATGAAATTCGATGGAAATGAAAATGAAGTGTCGTAGTGCCCGTTTTATGGTCTGCAATTTGGAATTATATCTGGACGTTTATCTGGGCAGGTGACTTCTGAGATTGTGACTGATCGGACGCAAAAGATCGAACGTGAGAGAGATTCTCGATACGAGCCTGACTCCCATAAACGAATCAATAACAAATTAGCGTGGACGGTATTTCGTGAGTAGGTGAATGACAAAGTTCTGACAATCGGTGAAGATAAACGAGGAGATTAAAATAGGTGGAAATTCGATATACAGTAGGACCCTGTATATCGTGAGAGATACACCTAGTGACAATAGTTGAAAAATAAAATTTATATGAAAAATTAAAAAATATATAAAATTTATATGAAAATTAAATAAAATAAATTAATGAAAAATAAAAAATAACCATTTGCAAATATCAAATTTTTGTTGAACGTCAATTATCCGAATTAACCGTGATTTTATACTGCATTTTATACTTTTGTCACAGACTTTAAAATATACACTTTATCCTCCTGTAAAGATATTATTATATTTATTTTATACACGTGAAATCCAATTATATAGTATTACTATTTCAAGTGTCAATTTTAGACAAATCGGTTCACATAATCGATTTTTAGTATGATTGGTCTGATAGAAGCAAATTTTGAATTGTGTCATAAATGAGACAAGTAGAAATTAAAAATATGTCAACTATAAATGTTTTTTACGTGGAGAAATATATATCTAATCAGATAAATACAAGATAAAGAGTAAATTGTATATATATAAATTAAATATAGTAATTTATACTATAATATAGCTTTTCTGATATTCTACCCATTATAATGCAATACACATTATCCACATTCAGATAATAGTAGATAATATCCTATATATAATGTCTATATATAATAGAATAATCGGGTCATTTGTTTTATCAAAATTCGCATAATCGACGTTCCACTGTATACATAATTTATGAAATTAGTCAACGATGTTTTTACCCAGTGTAGTGTAATATTTAAATAGTAATAGTAACAGTATAATAATTAAATAGTAAATAATATTGTAAATTTAAAAATATATAATATAATAAATTTAAAAGTAATACAGTGTAATAAATTCCATGGTATTTTCACCTACTATAGTGAGATAAATTTCATAATACTTTTGCCTGATACAGTGTACCAAATTTTACGATATTTTTATCTAATATAGTGGAATAGATTTCATAATATAAATATTTAACACAATGTAACAAATTTAAAATTGATTACCTCATATAGTGTAATAGATTTCATATCTTTACCTAATATAGCATAATAAATATTTTTACCTACTCAAAATTCGCATAATCAACGTTCCACTGTAACCATAATTTACAAAATTGGTCAACGATATTTATACTCGATATGTTATAATAAATATTAAAATATTTTTACCTAGCATGATGTAATAAATTTAAAAGCGATTTCGTGGTATCTTCACCTAGTATAGTGAGATAGATTTCATCGTATTTTCAGTATTCGCAGTACAGTGCAATCAATTTTAAAATCTTTTCGCCTAGTACACAGTGATAAGTTTGAAAATATTTTTACCTAGCATATCGTGATAAATTAAAAGATATTTTTCTAGAAAAATCAGACGCCATGAGAGTCGGTACAGTGCACAGGTATAGTTCTCAAAGGTACAACGAATAAACCAGAATTCTTTCAACACGCAGCTTTTCCCATTAAGATCATCGGATTTTGAGTTTGACTGATTTTCACGAGCATTCGGTATCGTCAGAAGCAATCATACCTCCAGTAGTATGAACGGCCATCGAGCACCATTTGCGGCAAGTGTGTCAAATGTCCGCTCGTACATAAAGCTACACGCAGTAGTGCATATCTGTTATTTCTCTGTCATAGTTTATACACGTGCTATATAAACTATGCGACGTATAGCTAGTGCTGGCTGCTCGTATATCTTTCAGTTCGTTTCCTGACGCGTTCTACACAACGAAGGAAGTGGCACTCGCGTGATATTTCGCGTTGCGATCTTTCCATTTTAATTTCCCCCACGTTCTACGTGTCGGAAGATCGTAGGTGGATAGTTTCATGTGGCTTCTTTTTTTTGAGTTCATCGTGTTCAAGTTTTGTGTAAGCAGAGGACAGGTGTTCTGTGTCAAAGTGTCTGGCTTTGTATCACGTCCTTTTGTCTTTAGTTGTACCCTTCGTGGTTCCTCTTTGGTGTTTCGACCTGTTCCCTGTAAATATGTCTCACGGTGTCACGGTATTTGAAATGATTTTTTGTTGTTTCACGCGTTGGAATTATACTCGTTGTGGATCAGTGGGGTTGATTGTCTGATCGTTCGATTGTTGATGAACTGGTGTAATTAAAATGTCGAATTACTGCAGCACAGGGAAAACGCTGTACGCAATGAGGCCGCTGAATTTGCCAACTACGAAGTATCAGGATACGTTGCTGATCAATGTTAGGTACGTACGGAAAATTTATGGGTATTCTTGTGTATGGGAATTATTTTGGGAGAACGCTTTTGGTGTATGCTATATGTGGTGAAGATTTATTTCAAGGGATTGCGAAAGAATGCAATCTGTGTTATAAAAGGTGATAAAGTATAAAATATAAAGTATAAAGTATAAAATATAAAGAATAAAATATAAAGTTTAAAGTATAAAATATAAAGTATACATTTAGTGTATGATAAAGTATAAAATATACTGTAAAATGGTTTAACTTTTTGACGTATAAATTAGAAGTAAAATAGATCGAAGGTCCGTAGATAATCGAAGAATATTATATTCAGTTCAATCTATTTATTTTATTAAATCAAAATAGGAAAAATAGAAGTATTTCGTTATTAAATTATTATTATACAAGAATATTTTATCACTAAAGTACTATTAAATAATTAATAGTATTTTATCACGAAATTATTATTCGATAAAAGTATTGTACTATTAAACTATTATTAAATACAAGTAATATTTAATAAAAGCTTTGTATAGTAAAAAGTCTCATCTATCTATTTATCTTATTAAATAAATACGATTTTATTATTATCAAATTATTAGTACATAGAAGTATTTCGTTATTAAATTATTACTAAATCAGAGTTTTCTATCACTAAGCTACTATTAAATAATTAATAGTACTTTACCAATAAATTATTGTTCACTAAAAGTATTTTACTATTAAATTATCATTAAATAAAAGTACAATTTAATAGGAGTTTTATACAATAAAAAGTCTCATTTATCTATTTATTGTACTAAATTAAATTATTAAATAAATATGATTTTATTACTAAAGTACTATTAAACTATTAATAGCATTTTACTATTAAATTATTATTCAATAAAAGTATTTTACTATTAAATTATCATTAAATAAAATTAATAAGAGCTTTGTACAGCAAAAAATCTCATAAATTGTCATAAAAGTATACTGTGGCTAGAAATAGGAATTAAACGTAAAAGAAATCAATTTCTTAACATATCTCTTAACATTTTTAATTTAAATTAATTAATTTAATTTTTTCATGACCATATTTATAATTTATTCTAATTATTAAAGATAACCCTAAAATAGCTTCTCCAACTGAATAAATTAAATATGTTAAAAAGGTTTCATAACGAAAGAAGTTCCAAAAAATATAATATACTTAAAACTAATTGATTATCTAGATAACTAATTGTTTATCTACATCTTAAATTCCTCTTAACGTTTCCATCCGTCATATTTCTCTCTCTATTTACCACATTAAATAGTTATATTTAATAACTTATATTTAAGTTATACTTATTTCGATACATGACAATTGAAGATGTCAATAACACGACTTCAAACTTTCCTATAACGCTATATGGAAGAATCGAGGATAAATCGTTTCTCTGTCTGGGATTTTTACATCTGCTAACAGTTCCTTCTATTGAATCAGACTTCCCAATGGTCGTTCAAGCGGACGTTTATTGAGTTCCCTAGAACTGTCTATAAAACGCCCTCCACCCTTTTCCCTTGATGCATGATAAAACTCTGAAATAACGAGTTTATCTTCTGTTCACCATGCGATCCTGTGGTGTGCACACCGTTGATCGCGACGCTCCACGTAGAAGGTTTAGAGATCATATAGATCATCATCGCGATCGAGCAATCAACGAGAATCCGTCATGCTTCGATTAATTTTCCTTCTCCTTAATTTTATTTACCTGCGTGTTCGATTATTTTACCTGTTACGTGTCCCAGTGTCGTTTGTTCTTACCGAGTGAATTGAAATTTCGCGCCATTTCATCGGCCATTTTCGGCCAGCTTTAATAGTATAGTGTACAGGGTGAATCGTTACAGATTAATGGTACTAGTAGGATTTTGGTGATTTCCAATCAATTTACTGATTCTTAATGGACGATTTATTGAAGCTCAAAGTGCTTGAAGAATTTAAGGAATAAAAGACCGTTAATCGATGATACGTATAATTGGCGCGAAATATTGAATTTTTAAATGTCTTTCGATGAATTTTATTGGAATGTTTCTTTGGAAAGGAACGTGGTTTGTATTGAATGGTTGAAATTGAGTGATGAAGTATTTTATTAATACAGTTTTGTTTACCTTTTACGTGTTTTGATTGGTATGAAGATGGAAAATCTGACGATTTGTGATTATCTTGATTATCGGATACAATGTAAGCAAACGTAAATAAACGAGTAATGTTAACAAATGCTGTCGGATAATATCGATTGTTAGACACAGTACTCTCTGTTTACGTAGTATAGTTGTAGAGACATTTCTTGCGAACGAAATGATTTATGATGTGTTTGTGGAAATCCTTCTGAAAGTATTAAAATAGAAGATTGGAGAACAGAAAATGGAATATGATTATGTTATCAATGAGTATATAAATTTAAATTAATTAATATTATAATTTATCAGGTATTATTGGGTAGCATTAAATTTTCAATAATTCGCAAAATGAAAATCATTAATCTTACGATTTTTCGTAGACAAAATTAAATGATGAAAAATAATTATATATTATGATAAATTAAATATTACCTTCCACGACTAAAAATTATTGTGAAGTAGGTACAACTTGATTCAATTATATAATGTATAGCAACTCCAATATGCCAAGTTTCCAAAAGTGTGTAATACAAATTAATTATAAAATAAATATTATTAATTAATTTCTGATTTTCACTTTTCCTAATATTATATTCTAATCTTTTATTCCTCTACTACATAAACTCAAGTATACAGAAATTATGCAAAGTCCTAATCTGTAATGCTTCACCCTAAATTTTGTATAAGGTATTCTGTACATCAACACTGTGAAATGATTCTATGTTAGCAAAGAAGCTAAAAACATAAAATAAAATACTCTCATACAAAGCTTTGTTCAAGAAAATTCTGTTTAGACATTCCCAATTTACCAAAAATTCTATAAACTTATATTTATTGCATTAAATATTAATAATTAATTTTATTCCTCAAAAAGTTTCTAAAAATTATTTTATTATATTTATATATTTATATTATTATTTTATTATAATAAATACAAAATTTCACCATTTTTATTAAATTTATAGACAATATCTAGATAAGTTTATTTCCTAGTTTATTTCATCAAACGTCAAAATATTTATTCCTTCTAATTGCTTGATACTCGTATATGATGGATCTATATAATCGACTTATACATATGTACATATTTACAAAATCTATATTACACTACAAATAATATCATTGAAATTTTTAGGTCGCCCAAAAGCAGTTCACAGTTTGGCAAGCTGGACAATTTGAAAACGGAAATAGAAGCTATCGGAAGTAAATTGAAATATTGTTTGTGTATCGATAATACATATAGTCGAGGTCAGTTTAAATTGAACAAGTTTAAACCGAATGTTTAGTGTCGGAACCGGCACCTGCCAATAGTGCCTTCAATCCAGAGACTGACAGCCTGCACGCGTCCATGAGGCCCATCATCGTGTTGGCCCAATGCTTTTCCTTGTTTCCTGTATCCGGTGTTAATACTCCTGATGCGTCCTATCTGAGGTAATTTCTTCCTTATTGATAAGGTAGTACGGATGAAACTAACTATAGATTGTTCTAGAGGCACAGTAGTATTATTATACAGTAGTATTGTTATACAGTAGTATTGTAATACAGTAGTCTTATTATACAGTAGTATTGTTACACAGTAGTATTATTATAGAGTGGTATTATTATACAGTAGTATTATTATACTATTTGTTTGTTTTTAGTTACAAAAAGAGGAAGAAGATTGTCATCGATTATAATATCTTTTTCTAATTTAATCTCCAATTCGGAGACTAATAATTATTGGTTTTTGATATAGTTTAGTAACAGATGACAGTGAAAATAAGTGGTTTTCAAAAAATTTGGTAATCTATCGATTATAATTTCTTTTTCTAATTTTATCTCAAATTCGGAGACTAATAATTATTAGTTTTCGATATAGTTTAGTAATAAATGACAGTGAAAATAGATAGTTTTAAAAAAATTTGGTAATCTAAGATCTACGATTATCTTCCAGATTATTGATAACATATTACAGATCTATGGATCATTGTTTTGGAAGATAGTTGAATTATTTCTCTATGTTAAATAAATACTAATTAATTATAATTAATATGCTTAATATCTTTTGGCGAATTTAAAAAATTCTGATTAATTATTTTCATTCAGATTAATTTATTGTTATTCGAAATAACTTGTTTAAAATATTAAATATTAAGCATTTGTTTTAAATATATTTGTTTAAAGTACATTTTCTACGTTTAGGTTCACTTGGCGCAGTCCGAAGTTTATATATTGTGCAATTTCCTTTCTTGCCTCGTCAATGATGACCATTTGCAACATTTTGAGGCTAACATACTGCAAAATAAATTCCACAAAAATGAGTAAGGAGACGATCATATTTTCTTAATTTAATACGTACACTAACAGTCAAAATTTTGGGATCACTTTTAGTATTCGCGATTTTTGCACAGCAATGGCAAATAATAATTGTTTTCATTCGCCATTTCTAAAATAGAAAATTTCATAAAATAGAAAATAGAAAATTTCTAAATCTGAAATAGATTTTGTACGTTTGCAATTCGCGAACTGCGGAAGATTCTTCTTTGTAATTTCCAAATTATTTTTAAAAATTTCTTAAGGATGACGATACTCAAATTTTGGAAGAAAGATAGAAGTAAAATTCGGTAGAAAAATATTACGTTCCTTTAAATATACAATTGAATCACATTGTAAATTCGAGTACAACAGGTGGGTTAAATTGTCGAATTATCATTGGTGCTCATAAATAATACGGTTTATCGTTTATTTACACAAGCCACGTTCGTTTTCAATGGAACGAATTTGATCGCCTCCTTCCTGTTCCTAAAATTGGCTATGCAATGGCCATCTTTGATGTTAACCTGGGAGAAAGTCGAGAAAGAGCTTTCACATAGACATAGAAAAATTTCGAAAACTAGTTTATCCACGAAGTTCAAGATTGTGACTGTGGTGGTGATGACGTTTGCATTGAGTGAGTGTTACTTTTATTATTGTATTGCTTGTATTGTAATTTTATCAATAGAAATATTTTTATTAATATTATTATAATAGTACTAGTATAATAGTATAATTACAATATTTGTATTATTACTCTAATTAAGGAAATATATAGATATATTATTTAATATTTTTATTGTTATATAGTATTAATTCCTATTAATCTTATAATATAAATTTTATAATAAGTGTGGAAAGATATAGTAATTACAATAATTATTGGATTAATAACATTTGAAGTGAAACAAAAATAATAGACTATTAGAATAATTCTGTTTTTAGTTATAATAATTGGAGCACAGAGAATGATAAAAATAATTGTTTTAAAAATAATAATTGCATTATAGAATAATTATAATAATTCTGTTACACTTGCTTCTTGACAAGACTAACGAGATACAAAAATTTTGTTGCTCTCAGCCAATAATTATTTTAATTCCTTTACGACTGCATCGTGTTAAGAATGTTTTATTTAAAATATATTCTAATATTCCAATATATATATTTTCGTAACATGTGATTTTTAAAAAGGTTTGAAGAAATTTTACAAAGTCCAAATATTTTTAATATATTTTTTCAGTCGAACACAGTTTTTCGATACTCCACGGTTACATGAAAGCTAAAGAGTGTGCTGAACATCGAGGGGACACGAATATCATTGGCGTATATTTTCAGCTGCAATTTCCACAGGTAAAGGATTTGTCGTCGAATATTTTGTTGGCAGATTAAAATTTGGAGAGCTTTTGGAAAATGAATTTACCCGTTCTATCATATTATACCAGATATTCGAGTACACGACTGAGTACAGTTTATGGAAAGGGATATTAGTGGACGTCATTAACATCCTCAGTACCTTCTCGTGGAATTTTGTCGACTTGTTCCTTATTCTTATTAGCATCGCTTTGACGGACCAATTTCGACAACTGAATAGTCGCTTGTATTCCATAAGAGGCAAGGTAAGCAACTTTAAACGCTTTTCTATAAAAATAAATATAACTTATTGCACAACATTATTCGTTAAAAAATATATTAATATTTAAAATAAATATATCTATATACATATAAAAAATATATAAAAATATACACTGTGAACAAACATATATATATTTTTATATTTATACATATTTATATGATGATATTTATATTTATATATATTTTAATATATATTTATATTTATATTTTTGGTATATTTTATTTACAAAATTGTATTGTTAGAGAATTTTAATATTAACATTTCGGACATTAAAAATTCAAATATTATTATTCTTACAAGAAAAAGATTTCATTTAGAGATACTATTATAGATAGCACAACTTGTGAAGCGTATAGTAATGAGGGGAACGTGTACAGATTTCATTCTAGTGAGCTATTAATGTATACTCTATCATTTCAAGTACATGCAATTATCTTAAAATATTAAAATGACGAAATTAATAAATTCTAACGTATACAATTATTAAACAATTATCCTAAAATTTATAATTTTGCAAAATTCGCATTACTATTATAGTACATTGCTATAACGTAATTTATTTAATTTATTTGATTGAATTACTTTATTGAATCATTAAACATTATTTTGAATCTGTATAAATTTGAATGAATTTGAATTTAGAAAGTTTAATTTATTCTCTTAAATCATTAACCCTTTGCACTCAAAAATTTTTTCACTGTAAAGATATAACAATTCGGAGCTTCTCTTATATTTTTTAAGCTCGGTATCACCCATATCACTTATGCTAAAATAAAGATTTAAGCTAGGGAGAAAAAGTAACTATTTCCTCCATTTTTGCTACACAGCTGTTCGAATAATCGTTAACGTAATAATATATGAAATATCATCGTTTCTAATGACGAATATTGGTCGTTAGCATCATTTCGTTGTTAAGGCAATGCCGGAATGGTGGTGGGCCGAGGCAAGGAGCGACTACAACCACTTGGCATCCTTGACGAGGCAACTGGACACCCATATCTCGATTATGGTTCTCCTTTCTTTCGCCACCGATCTGTATTTCATCTGCATACAACTACTGTTCTCTTTCAAGTATACAGGACAGAACGTAATTTTATTTGTGCATGTCCTCTCGATTCACTCTTGCATATAGATCTGTCTTAACTGTAATTTATTTTTCCAACGTCTTTTGTGTCTTCCAACGTTGTATCTTCCTATTCTTTGTTAACTTCCAAGTGATCGTACAATTTTATTGCAGTAGGTCTCTGGATATTCTTTCTTGAAAAATTCGAAATCAGAAGAAATGGGATTTAAAATTAGAATCTTAAAAATTGGAAATTTTGGTCGAAGATTTTTTAATTTTTATTATTTATGGAATTATGTATTTTCTGTAATTTAATAGTCCCTAGTAATTTGCAATAATTTCAACTGGAGATATTTATGTTTCCATAATTTATTGATTAAAGGCACTCATTATAAAAACAATTCGTCTGCAAAAAGGATTAGAAAAGAAAAATAGTTTGATAGAGCAAAAGAAAATATAATATAAAAATTGATATATTTTTGATAATATTATTATGTATTTCCATAATAAAATTCTAACATATTTATAGTATTATTATTTTGTTATTTTATTGATATATTTATTATTCTATTTATTATGATATTATTAAATTTAATAAGATTTAAGGTATATCTTGTGCTTTAAATAAAAAGCTAATATTCTAATGTTCTATTAAAAAAAATCAATATTAATTTAAAGCAATAATTTACAAGTAGAACTTCATTTATCTATACACCTCATTTGCATATCAAAATAATTTGTCACCTATGTTATCAATCTACATAGTCTCTCATATTCTCCAATCTGTTTAAACTTTATAATGTAGGATTAAAAACAATAGTAATTTAAAGTAATCGTTTAGAAATTAAAATCTATATGGATTAATTGCATTAGAATTTGCAGCCTAAATTAGCAACTCGCATAATCTCTCACATTCTTCGACATATGTAAATTTCAGGATTTAATTTATCTAAAAATTTGATCTTTTAGCTTCAACTCCACCCTCCTCTCATTCTACACAATGTTATTAATGTTCTTAATTGTTACTCGCTGTAGGAATGCCACGTAAGCTAATTAAGTAATTATTTCACGTTTGAATAGTCCTATGCAAGACACTAGTGAGATACTATACTTCGGCTTCTCCTTTGGATTCCTATTAACCAGGACGACTGTGGTCTCTCTATGTGCCGCATCGATTCACGATGAGTCCCTACTTCCGGCACCGGTGCTCTACAGCGTCTCCGGAAGCAGTTACTCCACGGAAGTAAGATTTCAATCGCGTTCGATCGTAAAATGTCGGATAAAAAGCTTTCCTTTGAAAACGTACGAAAGATATGAATTTTCAAACTAATAGTTGAGCTATTTGATTGTGTTAAATAGTTAAGTGTTAAATATTAATTTCATATATCTAGTGTAAATAATAAAATTTCATGTTTTATTTATTAATATTATTTTATATTCTATTAACACTAGAACTACTGATCTTTAATGAGTGCCAAACTATAACATGCACAGATTATAGTAATTTCAGCGGTACGATGAATATGAGTGAATATATTGATTACAGTTCTTTCTTGATATGAGTTGATACCAATTTTATTCTTAAAGCAGGTGTATGTGTTCGGTGATTGCAAAAAGGAAAATTCTGGGACCTGTCATTTTGACTGAGTTGGTAGTTCTAGTATTAATAATAATTTAATTGCAAATATTAATAATATTTTAATTTATATTATTGATAATTTAATTGCCAATATTAGTAATATTTTAATTTATATTAATAATAACTTAATTGTCAATATTAATAATATTTTAATTTATATTAATAATAATTTAATTGCCAACATTAATAATATTTTAATTTATATTAATAATAATTTAATTGCCAATATTAATAATATTTTAATTTATATTAATAATAACGTAATTGCCAATATTAATAATATTTTAATTTATATTGATAATAATTTAATAATGTAGCAATTTTAATTTCCTAATAATAATAGTTAACTATTAATCTAAAAATTAATTTGATAATAATGTTTGTCTGATTTTGAGAAGAATTATTTTATTTGTTTAATAGGTAATGAGATTCTTATCGCAAGTAACAACGGACAATATCTGCCTGACTGGAATGAAATTCTTCTCAGTGACCAGGAGCCTCGTATTAACTGTACGTATTGAAGGACACAATTATGGTTCCTCGTTCAAATAATAGTTCACAATTCCTACTAAAAATAATTTCTTTCCGATATTCCGCATAATTTCGTTTTACTGTATACATGTCTAATTATCACAAAATATAGTTAATTACATCAAATTATTCATACGACATGTACTTAATTACACGGTAACAGTACATAATAAATTAAACAAATCATACTTTATCGTTCATAAACAAAATATGTTTCTCCTGGTAACAAAATATACTTCAACCTCTCGACCAAAATTAGCTTCAGCTCCATCCATGTTTCTTTCTAATATTAAAATACTTCTCCTTTTAAAAGACCGAGAACAAATAAACAGCAAAAATAAATCGTTTTACACCTATATGTACGAAAAAAAATGTTTCAAATTAAAGAAACGTATATAAATATATTTCAGGTAGCGGGAACTATAGTCACATACGAATTGGTCCTGGTCCAATTCAACGCTAATCAACAAAATGACGTGACGAATAGTACGGCCGCGTGCGAGGTGAAGTAATCGAGTTTTCAAACATCTTTCGTCGCACAGGAATTTCTTCTCAGTCTTCGTATTTTTGCGCCTGAACATTCCGTTTGCTTTTCAATTTGCCTAATTCTTTTTATAATTTCAATGTAACAGCGCTTATTGTCAAAACTGCTGTATATATGAGCGCGTCTGTATCGTGCTGTCCGAGCTACACTCGCCACAGAAGTGAGTTGACATAACCTAAAAAACATTTCTTCCTGTACGACGGTTATATATTTTTAGAACCGATAGTAGCTTTAAAATAAATATAGCTTTTTTAGACAAACTATAATTGTACAACGAAATGAAAAATTATTAAGTTTTATCGAAATATATTTGTATATTTAACAATAAAAAGCATTATGCGATAGAAGCTTGGTGGACACGGATTCGAATAATTTTTCTTATTTGTATACTAACTTTATAATTCATCTGCATTAATATTCAGTGTTAGATAATAATTTGACAACTGTATAGTAGTTGTTAGTATATTGATATAGAATATTGAGTATATTGCTATTGAATTAAATCTATAAGTACTTATAAGAGTTTGTGCTCTGAGGTAGATAACAATTCGATATCTCTTTTCTCGATAAATTTCTTGACTTAACTTAATTTAACTCGATTTAACCTGGAAATATACTTCAGATCAATATTCTTTTGCAAAATGGAATATTTTCTTATTTCAAGCTTTCGAGCAAATCATTGTACATTTCCTCCTGAGATCATAATTAGAATCTTAGAACAGAAGAGATTGATACTAGCCGTCTTGCCTAATTCGATAGTTCTAATATTGAAATAGATGGCACTGTAGCTTGTCAACGAACTTTCTGCGATGAGTGTACCCTAATGCCTTATAGTCTTGTAAAATAACTCCTTGCTCTATTCTTGACTAAGACCATTTTCTTACTACATAATTATATTTTTAAGTTCATATTTGTGTTTACCTTCAGCACAGCAATATATATATATATATATCAAAATTACAATAAATGTAACATGATATTTAAAATAAATAGCATTCTCGTTTTTTTTACATTTTTTTTTATTGTGATCATTGTTTCTTTAAAAAAAGAAATTCTTACAATACAGACTATTTTTGCATAATGGAATTATAAATTTCATAATCAATTATAGTTTTGCAATAACATGTAAATCGCTGAAAAATAGTGCCTTATAAAATAAACAACGTTATAGTGAGTAGAGTATAATTTGTTAGACAATAAGGAATTCCATTAAATACTAAATATAAATATTATTAATAATATTGCCTTATATTCTTAGTAATATTAAATAATATTGATTGAATAAATAATAAGTAATTTTATTGTTGTTATTATTATTATTATTATTATTACTATTCTTTTACTTACTGTCAATAAAATTGTGTATATATCGAAATAATAATTGATAATAAATAAATTAGTTTTCTAATTTAATTTCAGTTTAATTTTATTTTTCATAGAATTTTCGAACATTTTCGTTTTAAGTTACGTTCATACCGAGGCAAATTATTTAAAGCTGACAATTCGTTTGAACAGGATAGGAATTTTACTATTTAGGATTTTGTATAAAAATTAAATAAAAATTAAACAAAATTATGACATCGGAATTATGATATTACTAAAACTTTTAATTATTTGCTCTACATGTGTTGAAATTCTCTTTAAACAAATATATTCGCAATCGGATAAGAAATATTCTTAACTTTTGCAGCATAAATATTCCTAAGTATGATCAAATCTGCCATAGGACAACAACCTGCATAAGATAAATACACGAAACAGATCGTGTGGAGTTTTCACAATTTACTATAAAAATGTTATAATAAATATTAGAATTTATAAAATACCAGTTATAGAGATAATTCTTGATTAATTGAAATGTGTAATAATAAAGTAATTATTTTAATAAAAAGTGTGAAATATTCCAGAATATAAGCCATTGATCTATGGCTTTTAGTTATAAGAAATAAGACTCGGTCTTTGGAATCTCGAATCGTTGTTTCACGTTGACCAGTTGCTGCTTGTGATGCTTTCGATGTTTAACAAACATAGGACAAGTTTTATTTAATGCAATTGTGTGAATTACACGTCTATCACGAATTAATACCTTACAAGACAAATCACGATTCAATGAATTTCTGTATTTGTATTTTTATTCGTCTTTTACTATACGGGGTGTCCCAAAGTTTCGCACAGAATTTAATAATGAATATAACAAATATGAAATTGAAAATATTGGAAATTATAATAAAAATATATCATGGATTATAGATACGCAATTATTGTATTGCTACAATATTGCAAAATTAAATATAACGTTAAAATATTAATATTATTAATATTATAATACCTGAAACGATTTAATATGGAATACTATAGATAACCATAATGACTTTGGAATACTCTGATATTCAGTATTGCCATTAATTTACGAATATTCTGCAATAACGCTGTTTTCCTTGAAAATATGTAAATACAACTTGCCATTTGCGGTCACTCTGACATATTCGTTTCGACATTTATAATGTTTCAACCTTCATCTCTTTTACCGACATGAGCATTAATCTGTTATCTAAAGTGCCCAAGAATACATTGAGAAACATAAAAACGAGAAATTGTATCATTTTATTATAATGTATTACGTTTTTCGTATTACTATAATTACTATAACAAAATTTAATAAATACCTCAATTATCACAAATGAAAATCCTATCTTATTTACAAAATTATTTTCAAATAATTTGTCGTGTTTTGAATATTGGACACATTCTTTTCTTTTTAATACAACATTTGACGCGAATTCAAGTGGTTTCATTTTGATTTCATATAAATACTAATGCTTTATGATACTTCATTCTTGTATTATTAAAGATTGGTACAACGCTAGTACAGTACATAATACTTTATTGATATTTTTAAATCAATTTTATCATTCTTATCCTTGGCTTAATAATTGAAGTCTACAGGCACCAATTTTTATATTTCTTCGCTTCAACTAACTCTGATTATTAAGAAGAAAATCACTGACTGCGAATATGTTAACAGATTAATGCATTTTATTCATCTCTTTGTATCTAATATGTTATATATCGACACTTGTAATATGGTTCAACACAAATTTTAATCTGTAACATCCATCGGGTGATTCTTATAGAATTTACTTTCTTGAATACGAATCCGTCAGTGAAATTGCTCTATCACACTTAGTTTTCGAAAATTGTTGGTTAAATGCTAAAAATGTACGATTTTTAACTAAAAAGAATTACATAAAAAGTGAGAACGTTAGAATGTTCATTCTTATCTCGAAAGTTAGGTTAGAATATCCAGAGTTTATCAATGTCCATAATTATAGTTATTGGTATTTCTGAAAGATTATAATTGGTTATCGAAGTTCAAAAATAAGCCTCCGAGCCTTTCTACGCAGTACTCTTGCGTTTTTACAGAAAGTTCTTCATTTGTTACGAATTTTCTACACAGCATCATATTCTGTAGGCACGCATGAAGAATAAACCATGGAACAAAATTGTCGAAACAGTTTTCATTTCGATTACATCCAGAAAATATTCATGGATAATGCGAATACGAGAGACGCAACCATTGCTCGCTTGTCTATTCTCGACAGTGCCGTAGCTACGCGTAATCCTAGTACCAAGTGCAATGGAGCAAACATATAACAGTCTACGAGAAGGAAATAAAGATAGAAATAAGTTCAAAGAAGACATTGAAAATTTACAATAGATAGGAATTATTTTAAACCTGGTGCGTAGCTCTCAGCTTGGTATCGTTTTCCAAAAATTATTCATTGGAAAACGATACCAATTACCAGGTCTCACCACGAAAAGGTGGCTACGCATCGAGACCTGGACATGCGCTCTAGTGGCGCAGCCTGCTGGCGCTACCTGTATCAAAGGTACCCTAATCTAACTTGGAGCGAATTAAATTAAAGTGACTCTACTGACACTTTATTATATTTCGTGTCTTACAAAGGGAATTCGCGATTATTCGAAAGACCGACTAGCCTACGAGACGTACTCCCGTGCACAAGACAACTCCGGGCCTCGGCACCCTCCCGATCGGGCCTCGCCCAACCTGCCACTGCCGACCTCGCCATGGCTTACTCAATGATCTAAGGCAGCTAACGAACCAGTGAAACACCCAGAGGCAATCCGAGGGTCCTATGCGAGGCCTAACAGTCGGAATTACGCGCATGCTCCATACCCCGGCTCTATGCAAACATAACCACATAGCCGCCAAGTGCTAGAGGGGCAGGCAGGCACGCTTTTGCAATGATTCCGACTGCAGCGCCCATCGCCCGGTCGTGTGCACGGATTGGCACCCAGGACGACTAAGGTCGACGGACCCCCGTATTACTCCAGATGCCTCACCAGCCCGAGAGCCACCAGAGATCTCGATGCATGACAAGATTGACAGTGGCAGAAATGAGTGTCGGAGACGAGCCGTGAGAATGACTTACGAGGCGCGGAGTTGTCGAGTACACAAGAGTACGTCGCGTAGACTAGTCGGTACTAAAGAACGATCGCGATTATCGCGAGGACAATTATGTTCTATTTGGTAAACGAGAGGGTAAGAGAATAGATATATTTTGCTCCAAGTTAGGTGGGTTACCTTTGAACAGATAACGCGCACATGAAACTTAATCTAGAAATCTAAGTTCTAACTACTTACAACTACTTAAGTTTATACGCAAGCAAAAACTTAAAGTCTACCTTATAAATACTTAAATCTACTTAGATCTAATAATCGCACGCATACCGTATCGTCCAATGATGTCTTGAAAAATCTGAAAAGCTGAAAAGAAACAGGTTAGTAAGTGATTAGTAAAGCATGATAAAAACAAAACAAATATAAACCATTAAAATCAACGAAATACAATAAATAATCCAATGATGAGACATAAACAATCCAACAATGAGAATTAAAGAATCCAATGATGAGACGTTCGAATATTATAGGAAATATTCGAAGTCCCAAATAAAAATGAATAAAAGCAAAGAAATACAATCTGAAAAAATAAAAAATAATTAAAAGCTGAAAAAAAGAATTATTAGTACCTGGAAACAAAAAAAAAAATTAATAGCTGAAAATAAAACAAAAATTATTAATAAATTATTTAAGGGGGTGGAGGTGGATGGGGTAGCCAACCCCACCTCACTTCGGACCCACCCCCACTCGCGCACACGGAAAATTTTAGATATTACACTCGTCAGGCCAAACTGGCAAATGACTCCAGCCCCTGAGCGGCGCCCTTTATATAGCCTCCGATGGACCGATCCCCCACCCCGATCGGAAATTTACGAACTTCGACGATTTTATTAATTATTAATTTTCCGCTCTCATAGCCAATAATTTATTAATTTTTTCACTTTTACTATAAATATATGTTGCGAACAGTTTGTTAATAACAATATTAATTTGTTATTAACATTCGATGTAATAATTTATAAACTTTTCGCCAATTATAGGTACATTTTGAGATAAGTATATGTTACAAGTTCAATTAATAGCCACAAATTTATTAATTTTTTCACTTTTATTATAAATTTTTATTGTGGACAATTTGTTATTAATAATAAATTTGATAATTTATACACGTTTTATAAAGTAAAAAACTCACTTAACTTGTAAGACAACAATAAATCAACTAAGATTCTTACTTTTTAAGTAATACTTCATTTTTGACGAAAATCGTATTTTTCCAAAATTGTGGGTGATGAAGCAATTTCGATTACAGACTCATGTTTGAGTTAGTAAATTCTACAAGAATCACCTACTGCATATTAGAAATTAGAGAAACAGTTCAAATTTGTTGGACAGTGTAATAAATGAATCTTTGTTTCAATAAACTTTCACTCGTCAATTTCTTTCTTTGTTATAGCTTTTCCCAACGAATAGTGCACTATAATTTTGGCCATTCGTTCATTCAAGAAAAGTCTTCTGCTCGTCTCTCTATTCTCGGTATCTATAAAAGGATTAATTGTACCAATAACGGATTTAATTTTAAGAGGCACAAGGCGTTACGAATTTTTACGAATTTTTTCTGTAATTAGCATTATTTTTTAAATAATAATAAATATAAATTTTATTATTAAGATTCAAAATAATACGAATTTTAAATAAATTTTTCGTGAAAATCGAAACGTGTAGTATGTAGTTGTATGTAGTTGATAGCTGTAACACATTGTCATTTGTAGACAAGTAAAGAAGAAATAAAAGTGGGAAAAGTAATCCAAGAATGTAATAAATTATTATTATTATTATTTTTATTATTCGTAATACACAAATTTATTACCAACATTTCAGTTATTATAGTTACTAAAATAGTTGTTATGTACACTGCTATATAAAAATAAAAGGAACAGATAAATCTTTTAAATTAAATAAAAAAGAAGAATAAAATAAAAAAATAAAATCTCAAGAATAATTAAACATTTTCTCAAACATATTTAAACACGTTAGATATCAATAAATTTTTTCGTGGTACTTAAAGGTAGATATTCTGTATTCGTTTATATTAATGCAAATAACAAGAATTTAGTCGAGAAGAGAGCAAAATAATAATTACATCCATTATACATTTAACAATAATATTATCAAAAATACAATTATGAAGAGATTAATATAAGAAGTTAGTTCACTTCATTTATTTCCATTGAATTGCAAAAGCAGAACCTCGTATGTTATAATAGCTCCACAAACCTGGAAATAAGTATGCTTTTTTTAATAAAATATAATAAAAATATTAGGTCATAGTAGAATGGTATAAGTATTTATTTACTGCCAGCATGAAATTTCTCGTGATCGAGAAGAAACGTAGTCCTGTCAAGGCAATTTCGTCTGTTGCGAGTTGATATTGTAATCTCTGGGTCTGTGAATGAATTTTTCATTTCGTTATTAGAGTAATTTTCATACATTATTTATTCACCAGCCCGAGAGCCACCAGAGATCTCGATGCATGACAAGATTGACAGTGGCAGAAATGAGTGTCGGAGACGAGCCGTGAGAATGACTTACGAGGCGCGGAGTTGTCGAGTACACAAGAGTACGTCGCGTAGACTAGTCGGTACTAAAGAACGATCGCGATTATCGCGAGGACAATTATGTTCTATTTGGTAAACGAGAGGGTAAGAGAATAGATATATTTTGCTCCAAGTTAGGTGGGTTACCTTTGAACAGATAACGCGCACATGAAACTTAATCTAGAAATCTAAGTTCTAACTACTTACAACTACTTAAGTTTATACGCAAGCAAAAACTTAAAGTCTACCTTATAAATACTTAAATCTACTTAGATCTAATAATCGCACGCATACCGTATCGTCCAATGATGTCTTGAAAAATCTGAAAAGCTGAAAAGAAACAGGTTAGTAAGTGATTAGTAAAGCATGATAAAAACAAAACAAATATAAACCATTAAAATCAACGAAATACAATAAATAATCCAATGATGAGACATAAACAATCCAACAATGAGAATTAAAGAATCCAATGATGAGACGTTCGAATATTATAGGAAATATTCGAAGTCCCAAATAAAAATGAATAAAAGCAAAGAAATACAATCTGAAAAAATAAAAAATAATTAAAAGCTGAAAAAAAGAATTATTAGTACCTGGAAACAAAAAAAAAAATTAATAGCTGAAAATAAAACAAAAATTATTAATAAATTATTTAAGGGGGTGGAGGTGGATGGGGTAGCCAACCCCACCTCACTTCGGACCCACCCCCACTCGCGCACACGGAAAATTTTAGATATTACACTCGTCAGGCCAAACTGGCAAATGACTCCAGCCCCTGAGCGGCGCCCTTTATATAGCCTCCGATGGACCGATCCCCCACCCCGATCGGAAATTTACGAACTTCGACGATTTTATTAATTATTAATTTTCCGCTCTCATAGCCAATAATTTATTAATTTTTTCACTTTTACTATAAATATATGTTGCGAACAGTTTGTTAATAACAATATTAATTTGTTATTAACATTCGATGTAATAATTTATAAACTTTTCGCCAATTATAGGTACATTTTGAGATAAGTATATGTTACAAGTTCAATTAATAGCCACAAATTTATTAATTTTTTCACTTTTATTATAAATTTTTATTGTGGACAATTTGTTATTAATAATAAATTTGATAATTTATACACGTTTTATAAAGTAAAAAACTCACTTAACTTGTAAGACAACAATAAATCAACTAAGATTCTTACTTTTTAAGTAATACTTCATTTTTGACGAAAATCGTATTTTTCCAAAATTGTGGGTGATGAAGCAATTTCGATTACAGACTCATGTTTGAGTTAGTAAATTCTACAAGAATCATCTACTGCATATTAGAAATTAGAGAAACAGTTCAAATTTGTTGGACAGTGTAATAAATGAATCTTTGTTTCAATAAACTTTCACTCGTCAATTTCTTTCTTTGTTATAGCTTTTCCCAACGAATAGTGCACTATAATTTTGGCCATTCGTTCATTCAAGAAAAGTCTTCTGCTCGTCTCTCTATTCTCGGTATCTATAAAAGGATTAATTGTACCAATAACGGATTTAATTTTAAGAGGCACAAGGCGTTACGAATTTTTACGAATTTTTTCTGTAATTAGCATTATTTTTTAAATAATAATAAATATAAATTTTATTATTAAGATTCAAAATAATACGAATTTTAAATAAATTTTTCGTGAAAATCGAAACGTGTAGTATGTAGTTGTATGTAGTTGATAGCTGTAACACATTGTCATTTGTAGACAAGTAAAGAAGAAATAAAAGTGGGAAAAGTAATCCAAGAATGTAATAAATTATTATTATTATTATTTTTATTATTCGTAATACACAAATTTATTACCAACATTTCAGTTATTATAGTTACTAAAATAGTTGTTATGTACACTGCTATATAAAAATAAAAGGAACAGATAAATCTTTTAAATTAAATAAAAAAGAAGAATAAAATAAAAAAATAAAATCTCAAGAATAATTAAACATTTTCTCAAACATATTTAAACACGTTAGATATCAATAAATTTTTTCGTGGTACTTAAAGGTAGATATTCTGTATTCGTTTATATTAATGCAAATAACAAGAATTTAGTCGAGAAGAGAGCAAAATAATAATTACATCCATTATACATTTAACAATAATATTATCAAAAATACAATTATGAAGAGATTAATATAAGAAGTTAGTTCACTTCATTTATTTCCATTGAATTGCAAAAGCAGAACCTCGTATGTTATAATAGCTCCACAAACCTGGAAATAAGTATGCTTTTTTTAATAAAATATAATAAAAATATTAGGTCATAGTAGAATGGTATAAGTATTTATTTACTGCCAGCATGAAATTTCTCGTGATCGAGAAGAAACGTAGTCCTGTCAAGGCAATTTCGTCTGTTGCGAGTTGATATTGTAATCTCTGGGTCTGTGAATGAATTTTTCATTTCGTTATTAGAGTAATTTTCATACATTATTTATGTGTGAAATTATATTCATTTTTAAAATACATAATATACAAACTGTATCCAAATATATAATTATTATCTGTATTATTCTTATAATTTCTACACATCGTTGTAAATTTAGAAACATTTGAGATTATAAAAATATATTATAAATAATATACTAATTATATATTAATTTATATCACATATTAAATAAATAGTATTACATAAATATGATACTATTATCATGTAGGCTACTCTTACCATTTTTATATATTATTGTAAATTTGAAAACATAACAATTATAAGAATGTACTGTAAATTATATTAATTTATATATCATATTATATATGTTAATCTTATGTAAGTATTATATTATATAAATAAAATTAAACATATATATAAACACTATTATTATTATTTTTACATATTAATATAAATTAAAAAAAATTCAACATTTTAATTCAATAAATTTCTGTATCATTTCTTTAACTATATTTCTTATAAAAACGTAATCACTGGAAAACTAAGAATATTATAATTTCAAATGGTACGTATCAAGTTGATATTGATGCTTTCACAGAAATATCAAACGCATGATATTATGTTCCATATTTACGTACTTCGAGCTACTCGATAGGTTATCACAATTACGAAATCGATAATACTGATCACTATCATTTTGATTACTAGTAAATGAGTATAGAACACGTTTATCACTATAGAAAGTACCTTCATAAAGTAACTTCTACACTCTGACTTTTAGGCCTAAAACCTGACTATAATATTATTTTATTTAATAATTAATATGATATTCGTAACTTTAAAAAATCTAGAGATACAAAATTAATGTTCATTGCGGATAACGTAAATTCTTAGAATTAAAGAAAGTATTAAATTATAATATAAAAATTCATTTATTCATTTATCCATTACAAAAAATATAAATTTTGGGGATTAAATATAATATCGATAAAAGAACTTGCAAATATTGCTAAAAATTATAGTACTACCAAAAAAAAAAAACTTTCATCTCGAGAAGAATCGAACCAACGAGCTCCAGCATATGAAGCATAACGCATTACTATAAATGCCAAGAGTAGAATATCATAGGTGTGCTTATTTAGTTCTTCATAACAAATTATAACTTAATTTTTATAAAAATTATTTTCTTAGTATAAAAAATAATCTACATAATCTAATCTATAGAGAATAATCGAATAATTTTCATTTATCGATTAAAACTGGACACCCTGTATATAAGTACTCAATGACATTGATAACATTATTTATAAGCATTTAATACAATAATATCGAGTTAATATCTATTCCTAAATACAATATATGAATTCTCCTATACTTAACAAATATTTATAATTGGAAAACGTAATTACCTCTACACCATAATTGGGTGCTGAACAACTGTATAAATATGGTAACGCCTCCTTGCTTTGGTCGTGTATTCTAGCAGTAAGTAAGGTAACAGCGCACGTACGGACGATGAGGAAAGCAAAAGAGCCGAAAAAGTATGCTACGCTTAGAAAACTGGTCTTGTCTGACGTGCTTTAAAAAAGAAGATTCGGATGAAAATGATTACTAAATAGGTAACTTCGTTTTGATATTTGTTACTAAATTATATATGAAAAAGGAACTAATAAATATTACAGTAAGTCTTCACTATTTGTAACCTCGAAGCATTTCCAATTTTGACAAAAATAATCTTTTTATTTTTGTAGTAAATATATTCATAACGTCTTCATACAAGCTGCAGTATTTAAAAATAAATATTCTCCTTTTATATATATATTTTATATCGTTGCTTGTAAGAAGTGAGGTTTTAAAATGCAGACCTGTAGAAAATGGAGCTTGCAAAATCAAGAAGCGCATGCGCCAGTGCGTCCTATGGTAAGTGAGACGTTCACAGGCTAAAGTGATTAACTCCACCTTTTGAATTTTTGTAAATTTTAATACCAAAATACTTGATCAATGTCTAATTTTATGTATTTGAAGTAAATTTACATTTTTCATTTCGTGAAGTTAATCGATTTAGCTAATGGCCAAATCAAATTTGGCCCTATATTGACCTAACCTAGGTTGTACGTTCTTATTCTAACCTATATTAGATTCTGATAAAATATACATACGATAGGCCATTTAATAGTTGAAGACAAATGAAGTATAGGTTGTTTGCGAAAGATAACAGTATGATGGGGGAGATATGGTTGTCCACTTTTTTCACGACGCAACTCAATATGGCATAGTCTTCGCGAAGTTCCCGCCAATCAAATGTTGGTCGATACTTCGTCACGGTGGTTGCTAATTTTTTATTCAAAGATTTATACCTTTCAGCCAAACCTGTGGCAACCTAAAAATTCACAGAGAAAGAAATTAATGTTGCTAGTAATTGATTAACAAATAAACTGAATAAATTAGTAAGGTAACAAATAAGTAAATAAGTAAATGAATGATCAGTACTTATGTGATAAATAAAGTAAGAATATTTATCCACTTAAAATATATATATCGATATATATATGTACATATGTAAATATATCAAAAATATGTGAGATATGGAAAGCAGCTGACAGATGGCGCTGAAGTGTCTGTTTTAATTTTATTGAATATTATATGAAAACTATCAAACTAATTAATTATAATAATAATCAGGGTATGTGAAAATAAATATTTACTAACTCCGGTAGTGTTATTGTTCTGTTATTAATTTGTCAGTAATTTTAGCACCTAAAAATATTCCAGTGTGCAATATAATTTTGAAATATAATTCTCCCTTTGATATTTAAAATTATATTCGTTACAGTTCCTTCAGTGTCATTTGACATAATGTAATATGAAGCTTTTTATATTTTTGCAAAATAGCACATAATAAGAAAATATACTATATTTTTACTGAATGCTAGAATTAATACCAAATAAAGAAAAAAAAGATAATAAGTACTTATAAATATATGTACATATATATAGTATATAATAACATCAGAATTACACAATATTGCAGTACCGCCGCACAATGTGTTAATAATTGTGTTTAACCTTCTAATAACAATTACTTAGTAACATATTGCACATATGATTATATAGAATAAATATGACATATATAAAATATGATATATTTTATTCTCGCTTCTGTTGTTGGATAAATATGCTGGATATAAAACTCGACTAAAAAAATGACTATGATGTATGATAAAATATATGATATGATTTACCAGCATAATAAAAAGGTCCGTGAAGTTCCATGTGAAGGTCGCTAGTTTGCTAACCACAAAAATGTACAGACCGAAGGTAAAGTTGTAGTCCACTGAAAACGAGCATGAGTACTCTACTATTTAATTTTGTATTTAGCAATGGATCTACCATAACGTGCCGAATGATCATTTCGCAATTTAATTTTACCAAATGCAAAATATTTAATATTTCGAAGCAAAGTCTGTGTAACTTAGGTCAATTTCATAATCACCGACACATAATATATAACATAACATATATACGAATTGTCAGTAAATTCAGTGTTAACACTGGAACTACTAAAGACATCAAAGTAACTAGTTTTTTTATATTTTATTTTCGCAATTGCCGAAAACATGTAGCTGCTCCTCACAAAATTAACGTTGATCCTTATTCAGATAGAAACAAAAATTAATAATATATACTTATTTATTTACACCCTACCAGTTCGATAATTATTATTTGTTATAGTATATTCAGCTACAGGTTGGTAGTTTCAGCGTTACCATATATGAAAAACTCACATGTGTCGAAGATGAACGAATGCGAGCGCAAAGTATATATCTCCAAAAAGTTGCGAAAGGTGGAGTTTGATGCGTTCCAGTCATAACCTTCAACGTTGTTGAACATGCTTAGGACATGCTCTATGAAAGATAACACCAGCACCACCAAGCTCAGGAAGAAGAACTTCCATCGAAGACGCGTGGGTTCTGTGACAGTGCTGTAAAACAAAATAATAAATTAAATTTTATTTCCTTTTCTAGTGTCGTGGCTCCATGATCCTCGTACAATACGCAACAAAATTATCATCATTTTCCATGTCGCTTGAGACTAATGCAATATACAGGCTGTCCCAGCAACGATAGTACAAGCAGGAAGGGGGAGGGGAGTGATTCTACATGCAGAAACTAAGGGAATCAAAAGAATAAAATTTTTTATTCCAAGTACTACCAATTGTACTGCCGTTGCTGGAATATATACTATATATAAATATTACATACGCCTCGTATAATGTATAACTGCCTTAACCCTTTGCACTCGACGGGTAATACTGAATCACCACACAGCAAAAATCGATATAATATCATATATGGAATATTGGAAGAAAATAATTCTACCCGTCAATTTACACGTAATTTTTTTTTTGTTATTGGCAAAAATGTTATGGAATTTATAGCAGAAAGCTTCAAATTCTGGCATCCCTGCAGCGAAAGAGTCTTTGAGCATAAATAGTGTGGAAGAAAAGATGATGGCACATGTACGAAAAAATAAACAAACAAGATTTTATTTTCTGAAAATGGAGAGATTTTTTGCATATTTTTGTATATTGAATCTGGAAGCAAAAATTGCTTACCAGGTTAGGTTTGGGAAATAAAAAAATAAAAAGATATCAATTTTTACGAAATTATCTTAAAGATAATTTTTCATGTAATTTTTTTGTAAAGTCTGCGAAAAAATATATAAAAACTTATGTAATATTATATGTCATGTTTCATGACCCTTACTTCTTATATAAATCAGTGTTTAAATATGTTATTATTTCTTAGTTTTATTATATTATTTATTACTCATATATTATGTCATTATAATCGTGTCCTTGTCATTTGTATTTTTAAATGTATTTGCACGAATCTTCTATTATAACTCAAAGTAAAACTAAAAGTACAGAAATTTTCCTGTATTTAAATAATCTACTACAATTTCTAAACAGCATCTAAATCGTATGATTCAACTCGCAGTACTACGATTTTTATCATAAGTTTTATTAACATTCAATACACATATATTACAGCTATCTCCTTTAAAGTAATCAATAACGATTGTCGATAAAGCAGAATTCAATAAATGGTATTCACTCGCACAAATTTAAACCCAGTATAAACGATATTTTACGTGCAACAATCTAATAGCTATAAATCCCTGGGAATCTAAAGTAAAATACTAAAATAAATACTAAAAAGAAACACAACGAATAAAGAATGTGTATCTCGTGTATATCTCGTGCACTTTGAAATCGAAACAATGTTTTTTACAATTGCGAGAAAAGCTTTCAGTCAGGCACTGAATTATCATGAAATCTCTTAGTATCGTATTTGCACGCTAAAATAAACCAATTATTGTAGTTTCCCGGTGCGGTGCTGATTAATAGGTATCTAAGCTCGCGTGCACGCTAGATAAGCAGCAAACAACGCGATTAACAAACTTGTGAATCGTGCTACGCTTTGTACGTTCTGCCAACACATATTTACAATATCGACCTGTCTATGTATCGTTCCATGGCCCTCCATTCGGATTGGAGGGGTACCCAGCGTGACGACAGCCAGAAAAATAAGATGCTGCCCAGCAGACTGTTCCCATAGAATACAGCGCCAACCGTTGCTGCAGCAATGCCACCTGTAAGGCGATATGTCACTAATTTATCGCGTCCTTCTTTACCGCGTGTTCCATTAATCAAGAAGAAAGATGGCTGTTATATTTTATTTTCTTTGTGTGATTATCTTAGGAAATAACGATTATTTAAGGTGGTGTTTCAGATCAAAGTCAGCGTAATTTCATATGACGATTTTACGATCAATACGAATCTATAGTTATGACTAACAGTATTGCTTTTGAAAAATTTACTTACCACGTGTGTGAAACGTATTAGCGTTAAAAGTTTTCAACATGTGAACAACAGATATGATTGTCATGAAAAATATCATTGTGGCAATAAAACCTGAGTAAACAGTGAGGAATGAAAATGTCTTAAAATGAAGCTTCGAGGGTGATGCAGATCGTACTCCAGCCACCGGAAATATACCGAATACTTGAGCGATGCTTAAAGCGGGCCCAATTGCGCAGTGAAAACTCTCCGTGGCCTAGAAAAGAAAATAAATTTGTGAATATTTATTTGAAATCATAAAATCAAAGCATATGAATATATTAATATCAAAACTTTAACACGTTCACTACTAATTGAAATTTTATTATCCATGAATGATAATAACAAATAATTCTTATATAAAATCTGTTTCTGTATTTCAGAACTTTCCATAGTTCATATTTCACACGAATTGTTATGAAAGTATTTTTCAAATTTAAATAATATTTATTTAACGTCACATAAATGAATAGCTGGTGGAAATGAAGTCATAAAATCAGTCATCAATTTATATTTATTATTTATTATAAATAATTATGCAATATTATGAATTATACGTTATTATATTTACTATTTAAAAGATATCTTAGAAAGATAATAAAATTAGAACCTAATATAAAATCTTATTCCATTGTGAACATATACACAAATATATATGTAAACAGTTTAATAGCAAAGCGACAACTTGTGGCTCACAAGGACACTAGTACCGTTCCAGAGATAATATACGACTTCGCTATATCAGTTGCATCAACTGTACATATTGACTCGATCTCGAAGTGTAACGTAGTGAACATGACAATTGCAATAGAATGAAGAACAACATTAAATATATCTTTCTTATCTTATAAAAATAAATATTTTTAGAATTATTAAATAAATTCTTACACCGATGTCCACAGGATAATTTCGTTCATCTTGAAATCTTCCAATAGACAAACTGTTCCCTTGGTTCGTGCTTAATTCTTCGACGTCGCTATTATCCTTCTCATACGCGACAGAGGGCCAAATCTTTGGACTAGAACCCTTGCTTTTTATGCTTTTTATTTCACGCAAAACATCCTTTGATTTTAACATCATAAATTGATCCTCCGAATGCATGCTTATACTTGCCACTATTACATTGTGTTCTTAATATGATCCTGTTAAAACATGCAATTATTAAAATGATAGTGTAATGAATTGTTTTAGTATCAACGAAATATATTATTTTAAATGTAATATTACAATATGTAATTACTGACCATTTGATCACAACTGTGCGTACATATATATTTACAAGAAGGATAATTAAAAAGAACTTTCAGGAATTGTGTTTTCGATACATATCCCTCTCGTGGCAAGTGTCGAAAGAATAACACAAAACTAAAGTAAAAATTATCTTTCTTCTTCTTTTAATCTTTTTTCTTTTTTAATAAAATACAAAAATTGTATTATTTTATCTATTAAAAATTTTAAATTCGATTATATAACAGTTCCCAAATAAACCAATAAAATACGTATAGTTTATGTACCATTTGTGCGTCATCGATCGACATCGTAATTCGATCAGTGATTGTCTTTCACTCTATAACTTCTTTCTGCTTTCAATTATTATATTCTGGCGTTCTTACAATTTTTTAATAAAGTATTATTCAAGAAAAACAAGAACACCTTGAAATTCTCACGCAGATGCGTCAAATGTTTTAAACTTTCGTAAAAATGATAGTCTTCGATGTTATAATACATAAAAGTTTCTAAAATGTGTTATAAATCAACGTCATTGATATCATGCTTCATTGGTCTATACGTGGCAGCATTAATCGCACTGATATTTTACGTTTTATCACACTCTCAATTAAAATTTCGTTGTTTTGGAAACACGAATTTAACATTTTGTATTTTTAATCACGAGACTTATGTCACGTTCAGTAGCAAATAACGTTAGGAAAACGTGTGAAAAACAAATTTCAATGTGCTCTATGAGAAAGTGGCATCGTTCACAGGTCTCGGTGCAGTTCAATTAATTATCAGCAGTGTGGACAGTCTACAACGTGACGCACGTTCCTGGACAACCGATACCAATAATGCATTATATTCCAGGAAGGAGGTGGCTTGTGTTTATCTAGGATGCAAAGCTACGTGTTGACACTGTAAAGTCTTGTTAGTTTGTGACGTACTATTCTGGTAGATTTTATTCTTTACTTTTAAAGAAAATTATTAGAAGATAATTAGGTTAAATGAGGTTGGAATTAACGACGATATAAACATAACAGGCCACATAACGTGATGCAATCTATTGGCGAACCTAAGTAGCTTTTAAATATATCAGTTATACCGAATGAATCCTGATAAATGTATCGTGAAGAATCTCTCTCCTTGTAAAATCTATTGTAACTGCTGTAATAATCTTCTAAGATTATTTTATGTGAAAATTATAATGAAGTTTCAATGAGTCGTCAAGTTAACATAATTTTAAATAAATCATGAAATAGTATTAAATAAAGTGTTTCCCAATTTCTTATATAAATGTTTTCAGCATAATCTTATGTTAAGAAAATGTCATATAAAGGAAGATGAAGAAAATGATAACAAACGTATTATTTTAATATGATACATAAAAAAAATAAATAACTGATATTTGTATATTGTATTAATATAATTTAGATTTGTAAATTAATGAAATTATATAATTCCATTTATCGAGTATATTCAATAATACGTCAGTGTTAGTCTTATATTCATAACCATTTATATAATATATATATATATATATAACCAATTACATCCGAATGGAGACTTCAAAATGCGAACATACATACATAAGGTAAGGTACACAAAGCAGGTTTATGTTACAAACTGTTTTTTATGAAATCACTTTAGATATTAACATGAATTTATAAATAAATTAAAGAAACTGGATGAATGAAATGTTTCTGTATGAATAAAAAGTACATTTCTTATTTTTTTTCTTAAATTAAATCCGTTATTTTTTTAAATATCTTTAAATATTTTTAAATATCTAAAAAATTAATATTTTTCGTGGTATTTCGAACATTTCATAAGACATATGATCTATTCAATATGTTTTCATGTATTGTGCCAGATTTTCTTCGATTCACCTTCTACAAGTTATGAAATTTATTTAATCTAAAGAAAAGCACGTTTACTTGTTAGATAATATGTTACCTTGATCTATGCCCTATCTTTTCCAATTACTTGAATATATTTGATTCTAAAGCAAATTTTTCCATATTATTTAAACGATTATTTTCTCTATTATATTTTTCAAGCAAATTTTGAAATGTTAGTATCTACTTTTACATTACAATAAATTTTAACAACAAAATTTGCATAAATTTTTTGTTTGTATGATATACACTTTAAGTTTATTTTTATTTGTAGAACATATTAGTAAAATTTATATGGAATTTTGAGGTAAATTTTTTTTTTATAACTTTAAATGTAACTTAATACATTATTATTTGATTTTATAATCTTCGACGGTAAATCGAATTTTTTATTTGAAATAAAATTTTTTAATTTTCGCACTTCTTATATTCGCAGTTATTCTTAAGTAATCATGTAACATTTTTCTCGTTATGTTCTAAAAATTATATTACTTTATTTCTTGAAAGATTTAAATGTAGCAATTGTTATAAAATTTATATATTTGTATTAGAATTTTTACAATAACATTAGTAAAAATTTTAAAATAAATAATTAATAAAAAATCAATTTTATTTATATGTAATTTTCTTTTTAAATCAATATTTAATAATAATTTACTAAATATGTATCGTAATAAACATAATGTAACAAATATTATGTTGAAATGTTGCAAGTTCAAAAACAACTAAACTCATAATTTCATTGTTTCAAAACAATTTTACTAGAAAAATGTTACAAAACGATTACAGATCACGACTATAATTTTTCTATTTTATTTCTAACAATTTATACCAGTTCGTATATAATTTTATAATTTTGTCGGGAATAAAAATTAAACAATAAATTAAAATAATTTTAGACTTTGATAAATATCTAAAATATATTTCAAAATTTTTAATAAATTTCATTAGTAATCGGTCACCTTTCATAAATTATTTACTGTTGAAAATATTTTATGAAAGAAACATTTTATTTTATCGCAACAATTCACGATATTTACTTAATGTAAAGTAAATATTCAAATGAAATAAGTTCTCAATTACATATTTTTTAATTTATTAACTTTACCATAAAAATTAAATTAGTCCATAAATATTTTTTAAATGTATTATTTTATTTTTTTATAAATAAACTTTAATCACTTAAATTATAAAACTGAAAAAATAACCATAATTTAAAAATAATTTATTTAAATTTAAATAAACGATTTACATCATATGTTCTAAAATACAAAATTTTTTTTACTTAACTAATAATCCATATTTTTTATTTATTTATTATAATATAAGTGTAATATTTTAAATTATATGAAAATAATTTTTTTCGTATTTTAGAATAATTAAATACTTACTATTCTATCTATATTTAGCTTTAGAGAAATTTACTTACAATATTCAATATCCGTAACTTTATCTTCTGTGTTGTAAAAAACAAAGATAAAGAATGCAACAGGTCGAGTTTTAACAAGAACAAAAGAGCATTCACTGCTCGAGTATACCAATGTGTACTACCTCGTAAATGTTTCTTGATTCAGGAGAACTGAACTACAGACTCGGACCTGCGCCATGCATGCCTGATCAGATAAACGCTTATACTACTAGATACTTATATACTACACTTATGTACTTAGCTATAACAAACTATTCGATGAAAAATATGAACTATACAATGTAATAATAATGTTACAGTAGTACAATATACTTATTATTTTCACTATTAAATTTTTTCTAATATTAATGATTAATGTATCCATTAATGTATGTATACATTTTCTTTTTAAATATAATAACGTAAATTCTCATTACATGTAATATTAGCTTATTTGTAAAATAAATATTGTTACATATTAATGCTAAAATATTTAATACAGAATCAAAATGAAATCGAGTCAAATAATATGACATCTACATGTGTAAAAATTGCATTATCATCTACTTTAGTTATAAAATATTTGATTTATTACTTTATATTAGTAATATTTGATTTATTACTAATATACAAAGCTCTTTCCATTTATGACAATGTTTCTTTACACTATTTGTTACATTATTAAAATTCTATTTTTAGCAAAGTAAGAGCAAAATATATCTATAATAGTATAAATATATCTTATAATGGTATAAAACTTAATAAACCGGTTTTATACATTGTTTAATACATTTATTATAATACATTTATATAATATCTTCATATTCTATTACATTC
>NW_016909379.1:560392-576615 GCF_001483705.2 Eufriesea mexicana | reverse complement strand
ATATATATATATATATAACCAATTACATCCGAATGGAGACTTCAAAATGCGAACATACATACATAAGGTAAGGTACACAAAGCAGGTTTATGTTACAAACTGTTTTTTATGAAATCACTTTAGATATTAACATGAATTTATAAATAAATTAAAGAAACTGGATGAATGAAATGTTTCTGTATGAATAAAAAGTACATTTCTAATTTTTTTTCTTAAATTAAATCCGTTATTTTTTTAAATATCTTTAAATATTTTTAAATATCTAAAAAATTAATATTTTTCGTGGTATTTCGAACATTTCATAAGACATATGATCTATTCAATATGTTTTCATGTATTGTGCCAGATTTTCTTCGATTCACCTTCTACAAGTTATGAAATTTATTTAATCTAAAGAAAAGCACGTTTACTTGTTAGATAATATGTTACCTTGATCTATGCCCTATCTTTTCCAATTACTTGAATATATTTGATTCTAAAGCAAATTTTTCCATATTATTTAAACGATTATTTTCTCTATTATATTTTTCAAGCAAATTTTGAAATGTTAGTATCTACTTTTACATTACAATAAATTTTAACAACAAAATTTGCATAAATTTTTTGTTTGTATGATATACACTTTAAGTTTATTTTTATTTGTAGAACATATTAGTAAAATTTATATGGAATTTTGAGGTAAATTTTTTTTTTATAACTTTAAATGTAACTTAATACATTATTATTTGATTTTATAATCTTCGACGGTAAATCGAATTTTTTATTTGAAATAAAATTTTTTAATTTTCGCACTTCTTATATTCGCAGTTATTCTTAAGTAATCATGTAACATTTTTCTCGTTATGTTCTAAAAATTATATTACTTTATTTCTTCAAAGATTTAAATGTAGCAATTGTTATAAAATTTATATATTTGTATTAGAATTTTTACAATAACATTAGTAAAAATTTTAAAATAAATAATTAATAAAAAATCAATTTTATTTATATGTAATTTTCTTTTTAAATCAATATTTAATAATAATTTACTAAATATGTATCGTAATAAACATAATGTAACAAATATTATGTTGAAATGTTGCAAGTTCAAAAACAACTAAACTCATAATTTCATTGTTTCAAAACAATTTTACTAGAAAAATGTTACAAAACGATTACAGATCACGACTATAATTTTTCTATTTTATTTCTAACAATTTATACCAGTTCGTATATAATTTTATAATTTTGTCGGGAATAAAAATTAAACAATAAATTAAAATAATTTTAGACTTTGATAAATATCTAAAATATATTTCAAAATTTTTAATAAATTTCATTAGTAATCGGTCACCTTTCATAAATTATTTACTGTTGAAAATATTTTATGAAAGAAACATTTTATTTTATCGCAACAATTCACGATATTTACTTAATGTAAAGTAAATATTCAAATGAAATAAGTTCTCAATTACATATTTTTTAATTTATTAACTTTACCATAAAAATTAAATTAGTCCATAAATATTTTTTAAATGTATTATTTTATTTTTTTATAAATAAACTTTAATCACTTAAATTATAAAACTGAAAAAATAACCATAATTTAAAAATAATTTATTTAAATTTAAATAAACGATTTACATCATATGTTCTAAAATACAAAATTTTTTTTACTTAACTAATAATCCATATTTTTTATTTATTTATTATAATATAAGTGTAATATTTTAAATTATATGAAAATAATTTTTTTCGTATTTTAGAATAATTAAATACTTACTATTCTATCTATATTTAGCTTTAGAGAAATTTACTTACAATATTCAATATCCGTAACTTTATCTTCTGTGTTGTAAAAAACAAAGATAAAGAATGCAACAGGTCGAGTTTTAACAAGAACAAAAGAGCATTCACTGCTCGAGTATACCAATGTGTACTACCTCGTAAATGTTTCTTGATTCAGGAGAACTGAACTACAGACTCGGACCTGCGCCATGCATGCCTGATCAGATAAACGCTTATACTACTAGATACTTATATACTACACTTATGTACTTAGCTATAACAAACTATTCGATGAAAAATATGAACTATACAATGTAATAATAATGTTACAGTAGTACAATATACTTATTATTTTCACTATTAAATTTTTTCTAATATTAATGATTAATGTATCCATTAATGTATGTATACATTTTCTTTTTAAATATAATAACGTAAATTCTCATTACATGTAATATTAGCTTATTTGTAAAATAAATATTGTTACATATTAATGCTAAAATATTTAATACAGAATCAAAATGAAATCGAGTCAAATAATATGACATCTACATGTGTAAAAATTGCATTATCATCTACTTTAGTTATAAAATATTTGATTTATTACTTTATATTAGTAATATTTGATTTATTACTAATATACAAAGCTCTTTCCATTTATGACAATGTTTCTTTACACTATTTGTTACATTATTAAAATTCTATTTTTAGCAAAGTAAGAGCAAAATATATCTATAATAGTATAAATATATCTTATAATGGTATAAAACTTAATAAACCGGTTTTATACATTGTTTAATACATTTATTATAATACATTTATATAATATCTTCATATTCTATTACATTCTCAATTAGATATTACTTTGCAAAAACATTAAAAAAACATTTTTGTGTATAATATCTACCAAATTGCACGTTGGACTCCAGCTAGTTTATTATAGTCAGCTAAGTGTCGGAACATAATTCTTGATAATCTCCATCTATAAATACATCCATGTCCACGAGAAGTCAGTGCACAACGTGGTGTTAATTGCCTTAAAGCAGTTTGACGTGGAATTTTCTCATCAAATTCCTTATCAACTATTTCCTAAAAGACGAAAAAAGACTTGATAAACAATCAAGCCACAAAAAAGCTATTGCTATTAGCTAGTATCACAGTCACATAGATCACTCAGTATACAACATTTTTTCAGACGGTTATATTATAATGTTAGGTTATATAAAATACATAGAATGTACCCTTAATTCTGCTGGTAAAATATCATTTCTCTTCATAGCTAGTAAACGTAATCGTTCTGGAGCATAATCTTCTGCCATCTTTCGCCGTTTTACATCACGTATCATCCACCGACCAACATATTTATTACGTATTTGCTGAAACTAAGCAAAGAATATAATAAACACAAATTATGCAAGAATGAATGTAAATTTCTTATATAAATATATATATTAAAAAGCAAATAATATTACACAGAAAAATTGAAACATTTATTTTTACTTACACTGCAAGCTGTGCAATTTGTACTATTTGAAAGAAAAGACGAAAATATTGACAGACCACTCTTTACAGCAGCCATGTTTCGCTCAACAGCTGTTCTCCATGCATGTTTTTTACTCTACGAAGCATATATCAAATATACATACACACAATTCCATAAAAATTACGTGAATTACATTTTATTGTTTTCATAAACAATCAAATTTGGAGAAGACTTTAATAACGCAATATTATAAAATAATAATAACAATAATGAAAAATTGTACTAGGCATGAAAAAATTAAAAATTTGTAATTCATTAGCAGAAAACCATTTCAAAATACTTAAAAAATAAATATATTTACTAATATTTAACGATTATGTTTTTTATTGTTAAAAATAATATGCAATAGATATATTCTTGACAAAGATACTTATATATTACTACTTACATTAAAAATGAACTTTAAAATTTATTTTATAAAAATAAATCATATAAATTACATTTCACAACATTTTGTAAGTAAATATTTAATCCATAAAAGTTATATTTTTGAAATAGAAAAAGTTAGAACCATTTTTCAAAATCTCATTCGAAAACATACCTAAAATTTCAATTAAAAATAATTTTATAATCTAATTTTTATATTATTTAAATAAACCTATAACGTATACTTTTGTAACATAAAGATAGTATAACAATAAAACACATTTGTTTCCGTAGCTCCTTTATTTATGTTTATTCATTATTATTGTTATTTATATGTACATACAGAAAACCGTTGTTAACCAATTTCGACCGGTAAATCGCGGCTAAAAGTGCTGAACCATTGCAGAGCAATCGTATTTTCGCACATACCTCCTATTAATATAAAATGTGTAAAAATATAAGATAAATCTTTGTAGACATATATCATAGAAAAGTGTTTTGTGTATATATTTTTAGCAGTTCAATTCCTTACCTAGTCAGGTAATTGGAAAGTAATAAAAAACAGGTCCCATCTCCCAACCGAATTCGTATTGGAACTACCAATTTTCCTTTTTCTCGCTACTTAAAATTTCTTTTGTATCGATGTATCCCGACAAATGAAAAATTAAAAAATTGTAAAATTTTTTCTATTTTTTGCAAGTAACATCGGAAATATGAAGCGTTTTACGATAAGGATGGCGATGATTAATTAATAGTGACGGCAAAAAAATAATAATGAGATGTTTCTCGAATATCGCAGATATAGGATTTATTTCCGTATAATAATTAGAAAATATAATTAAGCCGAGCTAAATTATGATGTTTGTTAATGTTCTTGTGAAACAGATGTTATAAGTAGCTTAACATAGTTCACTTTCTTCTCTTATGGAACTCACAGGCGAGAAAAACATCTGTTTGTACACCATTGTTGGCTACTTTCATCTTTCCTACGAAATTCTTTACGGTGAGAAAAGTGACGGAGTAACCATTTGGATAAATGGAATATACGAATATCAAAAAAATGTGGCGAATATGCAATTACATGCACACAAAATGCCAGTCGTCGCGATTCTTTACCGATTCTATTATCCTTAATTATTGGTCGCGATTTCGTAAAAAATATTGCAGTGTCCAATGGCAACGACATAACGTTGCTCTCGTGCGAGGAACATGAAGAAAGAACGTAAACTACTTCAGCTACTATATGCCGAAGCCCATCTGGCGATACACATGTACGGAAACTAGTTATTTCTTTTTCTGGGCCTTCTCGGCAGCCTTGGTGACCTTGCCCGTACTATCCTTGAAAGTGACAGCTTTAATAACGCCGACAGCCACCGTTTGACGCATGTCACGAACAGCAAAACGTCCTAGAGGCGGGAATTCTTGGAAAGCTTCAACACACATAGGCTTGCTTGGTACAAGTATAACGATGGCAGCATCTCCAGCTTTTATAGCTTTTGGATTTTCTTCGGTGGTCTTTCCGTTACGACGGTCACACTTCTCTTTGATATAAGCAAATTTACACGCGATGTGTGCAGTGTGGCAATCCAACACTGGTGTGTATCCATTGCTGATTTGACCAGGATGATTCAATACAATGACCTAAAAATACAAAATAACTTTTCAAAACTAAATAATCACAAAATTCATTTAAAATATATGTAATAAATAGTATTCAGACGCATTTAACCGTCAACAAATCCTGAAGGACCTTCCGGTGGAAACCGCGAATGAGGTTTTTATGTTCTCATCATCGTATCAATCAACGAATAATTCACTCATATTTGTGTTAAAACGTACTATTCTTAATTTAATTTTAAACATATACCTGTGCAGTGAAATCAGCAGCACCTTTAGGTGGATTATTCTTCGAGTCACCAGTTACATAACCACGACGCAATTCTTTTACTGACACGTTCTTAACGTTGAAACCAACGTTATCACCAGGAACAGCTTCTTGCAAAGCTTCGTGGTGCATTTCAACGGATTTAACTTCAGTGGTCAAACCAGCTGGAGCAAAGGTAACAACCATACCTGGCTTCAACACACCAGTCTCAACACGACCAACAGGTACCGTTCCAATACCACCAATTTTGTATACATCCTAAAATCAGATTTAACATCATTATTACATGTTAATTTGAAATAGACATAGCTTTTAAAAGATTAATTTTAATCAGACGTCTCTAACCATCACCGAATTATAAAATTCTCCGGTGGAAACCGCGAATGAGCGAATAAGTTTATCATCATAAAAAATAATTAAAGATTAACTATTGAATTCTACCAAAAACTTACTTGAAGAGGAAGACGGAGAGCCTTGTCCGTAGGTCTAGATGGTGGAAGAATGGCATCAAGTGCTTCAATAAGGCATTTTCCTTCAACTTTACCTTCTTTACGTTCCACAGTCCATCCCTTGAACCAAGGCATTTTTGAAGAAATCTCTAACATGTTATCTCCATGCCAACCAGAAATTGGCACAAATGCTACTCCAGCGGGATTGTAACCAATTTTCTTAATGTAAGATGACACTTCCTTTTTAATTTCTTCAAATCGGACTTCAGAGTATGGTGGTTCAGTGGAGTCCATCTTGTTAACACCAACAATCAACTGTTTTACACCAAGAGTAAAAGCGAGCAGAGCATGCTCACGGGTTTGTCCATTCTTTGAAATACCAGCTTCAAACTCGCCAGTACCAGCAGCAACAATTAATACTGCACAGTCAGCTTGTGAGGTACCAGTAATCATGTTTTTGATGAAATCTCTATGCCCAGGAGCATCAATAATAGTAACATAGTACTTGGAAGTTTCAAATTTCCATAAAGCAATGTCAATGGTAATACCACGTTCACGTTCAGCTTTAAGCTTGTCCAATACCCACGCATATTTGAAGGATCCTTTGCCCATCTAAAAATTAAGATTTTGTTTTTAAATTTTGCAATTTATATGCTGCTTCAATTATACATAAAAAATTTAACAAAGCTGCAAACTGTGAACTATAATTATCACTGTACTAAGGAAAAGTGAATTATCAGTGACAAAGTTTTGTCAAATTTTTAAAATTAATTTAGAAATAAATAATATAAGATTTGAAAATATTATTACAAATATGATGTTAATTACTTACTTCCTGGGCTTCCTTCTCGAACTTTTCAATAGTACGTTTGTCAATACCACCACATTTGTAGATCAAATGACCAGTGGTGGTGGACTTGCCAGAATCGACGTGTCCAATAACGACAATGTTAATATGAATCTTCTCTTTACCCATGATAAAGTTTTAATAAGACTTTATTGGTTAAATCTGGAATAAAATAACATATGCTAAAATATTATAAATTAATAAACAAAATGGAAAATCAAAATCAATTTTATTTCGTAACTTTTACATACTAGAATTATTTTACATTTGAATTCAGATCAAGTTCAATTAATTGTTCTAAATAGTATCAAATTTTATTCATTCAGGAGTGATAATTTTTGTTAATAGTATAAAAATTTGACAATTGTTTTTCCTTATCAAGAAAGCAGCAGGTGTCTTTTATTTAACGTCCACGTGGCGGTATCTGAATATTCGAGAATGGAACTGGCAGCCATTTTGTACATGGCGAGAACGTTGCAACGTTGCCATAATTACTTGACGCTTCGCGTTGCACAATGCCACGTTACAAATTATTTTTAATAATTTTCAATAAAAGGAGTTGCACTATTTTACATACACTGGAACTAATTGACAATTACTTAACAATCCACATTAAAAGTGATATATATTAATAATATACGAATACATTTTGCAATTTCTATTTCAATAAAAAAATAATTTCTATAAAATTCAATTCCATTTAAACCGAAATTGATATTAACTAAATAAAACTATTCAGAAGAGAAATATTTACAAATCAGGAAGTTACATATATAAAGCAGATAAAAAATTGCACATTATGCAATTACTATGATATATTGAAACAAGTTCAATTACCAAACTTCGCACGTATCTTTTTCCGTAATAAAATTTTCACTTGTTATCACTTTAACACAGCGATAAATATTTTAACAATACGAAAAAACTATTTTGAAGATCCACAACACTGGAAATCAGCAAGCAAGCTCCATTGTTGGCGAGGAGTCGTCCTACAATGTCGTCATTGCACACGATTTCCAGTATACATACTGTATATCTGGATATCTTAATTACTAAGGTTCAAACGGCAATTACTGCTCCTTTTCAGTTATATCATCAAAATTACTTTCATTAAAATAAGAATTCGTGGACTCTAAAGATTGTACACCATAAATAATTCCAGTGATGCCTGAACTCGTGACCGAAACTCCAGCTCTGACAAGCGACCGCCATACTGCATCCGGTTATTTGCGGTTTTCTAACTTTTTAAGTTTAGAACTCACATTTAGTTAGTTATTTGTTTTATTACGTAAATTGTTTTATATATTCAACAATTAATTGTAAGATTTAACGTGTTTTTTGAAAGATATGATGAACTATTTGAATGAAGATTAGCATGTGGTCCGTATTCGAACAGCCGGCGAATATAACGATTAACCACGCGCCCATTTTTCAATATTATAATTCACCGAAAAAAACATTTTAGCAAAACTATTGTCACAACACATTTCGCCCGTATTTCATTCGTTGTTTTATTTCGTACCTGACGTCCGATGTTACCTTTTCCGTAAGAAAATCGACGGATTATACTGCTGTGCGTAAACCACGAACAACCACTCACCTCCAGATGCCACGACAGAAAGAGATCGTCCAAGTGAAGTGACATGCGCATACGGCTTCTCGACTGTAGCCTCGAACCCAGCACCTCCATCATATCGATCATTTGTAAAATAGTATTTCATTTTTTTATGTACTGTTCATATTTCTTGTCATATCATTAAGAAAGTCATAAATTATAGAAAATAATGGTTAACATAATTTTTATAACCTCTTAAAAAAATTGTTGATCTTAATAAATGGTGAAATTGAAGTTTTTAGGAGGATAGAGCGCTGGGTTTGAGATTACGGTTACGCAGCAACAACAGGCGTGCCGAGAGTCATATATATGTATAGATAGTCCTGGGATGCATACATGTATGCGAGTATGGAATTGAAAAAAAATAGGGATACTCAAACCAGAGAATGTTAGGTTACTGTATTCAGGGATACATTAGCACATTTGTAATAGATATTACTATATTTTCAATATTATAACTTTGACTCTGCGAAAATGTAAAATATTAAACAATAATATGAATTAAAATTTGATTTTTTTTCGTGGAATGTTCAATCGAAGTTGGTTAGGTGAGTTCAATGCGTCTGCTGTTTAATTCACAGGAATACAGCTATGCTACAATCCAAGCAACACAATTACTTTGTAAATGAAACATTTAATATTATTGTAACAAATTACATTTTTTATAGTCCGGGCATTGATATAATTATCTACATTCGCAAATGTAGATGTATTAGCATATTACATTTTTATTACTCTTTTTTACACGAATTTTTTAAATCAAAATATACAATTTTTAGAGAGGCCATACAATTTTTAAATGTGATAAATTATAAATCTATTACTTCAGGAATTGCAATATGAAGTAATAATAGAAGAAAACATGTTGAAAAATAGGTTGCATAATAAATCAAAAGATACATAAAGATATTTATTTTAAATCAAAGTAATGCTTCCATATGTATTTTAACAAGTAATAAGAATACTGGAATGCAGGTCAAATTTTTACAGTAATTAAGAAGCTATACTTTGTAAATGCTTGTTTCTTGGTATTGTAGGCATCATACTAAAATTTAATACATTTTTAGTACCCTATTCAATATATTGTGTGTAATGTTGGTATTTATTGAATATGAGTTAGATTTGTATATGAAAATTGATACTTATAATATAGACATAGAACATATACTTGTATGTCGAACTTTCTCACGAAACTTTAAATTGTTTATAAATTATTTTTTTATGTGATACGATATAATAAGGAACTTTTGTTAAATTTTTTAACGTTATTAATGTTGAACATGGTTTACGATGAAAGGTATAAAGTGATTTTGTGAATCTCAAATAAATGCTCATGGTACTAACAGTATCCGCTACAGCCCTGGTTTGCTGTTACAATACCTTTCCGGTGACGACAATAGAACACTGCTTCTTTAAGTTTTTACATTAATTTACTATTTACTTTTTTTATTTATTATAATTTCTTTCTTATTTGTTCAATTGCTGTTTCGAGATATGTGTACAAATATGTTTTAGCATATTTCAAAATAATGATTTAGAATATATAAATATTATATACATATTATCTCAGTATACCATTTTGGGAAATTTTTAGAAATTGCATTGGGTAATTATTTGAATGTATAAATATCAGTTCAATCAGTTTATCAGAAATTAAATATTATTTGCACTAACTATCAAATATTTAACTATTTATATTGACATATAAATATATTTGCGAAAATTTGTTATAATACTTAAAACATTTATCACACTTGAAAATTAAATATGGTTTTAAATATATGATTTTATATACGTTTATATTAATATCTATAAAAATACCTATTAATTATTCATTCTTTATTTTAAAATGATTAATATTTAATAAAAACATGCGTTATGAATTATTGCAGACATTGATGTTAGCTTTTACATCTATGAAACGAGCATCATATGGTGTCGATATGTAAAGAAGAATTATGAATTTATTACGAGAAGGTTATGTAATTGTGTTCTCCGTAAACCGATGAATGATTTATTGAAAATAACGGACGAATCATACATCATTCGTTTGGTACGTAAATATTAAACGTCATGTGATATTAACATTGTTCATGAAATATTTAAAATCTATCGAAGAATTCAAAAATATTTATTGATCGCTTGCAAATGATATTCGCAGGGCTTTGATGTTCATGGCCTTTGTATACCTATAACTTTTTATGATATTTATAGCCTCCGTTTAAAATACCGAAAATCAATTTTAGTTATGTGTATAATTGCATTAACACTGTAAGTCATATAGAATCACTAATCAATGATTGCTTCAAAGACATTAATTTCGCATTTTATTATATTCTGTATTCATGAAACTACACATACACATTTAATTCTGTTTTTATCTTAACCATTATATGTTTTCCAATATTTCTTTTTAGGCATTGAAAAGAAACTTCTTCACGTGACTTTGAAGTGATTTGAACACTAAAGGAGACAATTTAGTAAAAACATCATTTAGTGCCAGCTGTTTTTGTCTTTCACGTTGAAATAAACAAGTTTGTATATATGTTGCCTACTTGTCCTCAAGAATTTATGAAATTTTTTTCAGTTCTAACAGTTTATTATTTCTGGCTCATAGAGAATTTTAAAATCGTCTGAATTCCTTGATTCTTTGTATATTAGGTAAATGGTTATGAATTACCCAAATCATCGAATATTCTGAAGATTGCGACCATACCAAGGTCACGCCGTAAGTTATGTCAAGTTCAGTATAATATCAACTATAATGCAATTATTAGAACATAAAGAAAGAGAATAATCTGAAATTAAGAAATTGTAAAGAGTAAAATTACAGATATTTATCTTAGTGAAAATGTTTTTATGACAAATTTGATATTATGCTATTTATTCCCAGTAAATATAAATTAATTATTAAAAATTCGTAAAATTTATTTCAAGATTGATGCAGTGCTGAAACGCGAATGCCGTTTCGAAATAACTCTCCAAAGTTCGTATTGATCGAACTGTAACAAAGAAAAGGATCAGTTTTTATTGACTCCTAGTATTCGGTGTTGCTATGTGCGACGCGAGAGGGGAGACTCCTATTTCCTAGGTCCATTATTCCACGAACAGAGATTTGATCGTTTCCATGATCAATGTTACTCGAAACGTATCAACGAAATAAAATTAATTCGTTTGAAATGAAACACATCATAATTCCAAGTAAAAATATTACGAGAATTTTACATAAATAGTACACACGAATAAAAAATTATTTACGACATCATTTTTTAATAATATTTTAATTTTGGAAGATTTGTTTAATTTTAATTATTTAATATTTACGATATTTCTTTTTGATTGATTATTCATTATTTACATAAATAATACGTTAAAAGAAGTAATGGAATTTTTTCAATTATAACTTATTGAAATAATTACTTAAATTTCGACTTATGTAAATTGTACTATGACTAAATATTCGCTAGTATTGGGTAACTTGTGTATTTTTAATTCGTTTTAATTTTTTTCAGATTTATCCATATAACAAATGAAAGTCTACAAATTTGCATAGCAGAGTTTCGCCAAATGGTGCAATGTTTATTCACTGTTTTAAATACCTTTTCAATGAGGTACTAAGTTATATATCGACGATGCTTGATATCCGATGAGTCACAGATTTAATACAATATTTATCGATATACATACTTAATACCCAAAACGGTTGTGACATAATAGCTTGAGACTGAAGTAATAATTAAATATGTTATGTAACGAAGAAACTAATATACAGAGTATTTCGCAAAATCTCTCTGTCTAAAGTATGAAGTGTACAGAGTTGAGAAAAGGGATAATAAAGTATCGATAATATTTCTATTGGTAGAAACAAAGGAAATCTGTTTTCAAATAAAATATCAAATTTCCTATTCTGTCATTTTGTAAAATAACGAATCCTGAATTTAGAATAATATAGAATTGAAATATTGGTTGTTCCTAAGATTTGATTACGTTCATTCCATTACTTCTATTATGAAATACAATGTATGCGTGTTTAAAATGTCGAACATCGTTAAGATTAAACATAATTGATGGCACGTCCTGTATACGTTTCCTTTGGAACACAATACGTGAAACTAAAGAGAAAGGTGGCGATTAATTAATCTGAATAATATTTGTTACCAAGGAAAAGTAGTTCAGCATTTAAAACAGTTAATTTACACGTATCGCATGTCACGACGTTTCTATGTAGCTGTTGTTTTTTACGAGCTGAATGCACGTCGATGCAACGGTGCACAAGGAAGGTAAAAGAAGGAACAGAATTCATTCCGAATATGGACAAAGGGGGTGTTTGCAAAGAAAACATCTTGCCAACTTCAATCGTCTATTTATATTTCTGAATTCCTACTGACATCCGATCGTACAGACACTCGCACGTGGGAGCGGCGCAGCTAAGTTTCGAAAATTTAAAAATAACTTCTATCGTCGAGGAGGAAACGGATATACGTGTAGAAATGGACAAAAATTCACGCGTACTCGCGTGGGTAGACATAATTTATGCTCAAGTACGTAGTCGATGATGCACGCAATGTATACTCGTTATGAGCGTAATTGATAATTGGTTATGGTTACAGTCGTGTTTCATCGTGATATTTTGTTTCTTCTTATTTTTCCCGCCTTTTTTTTCGTTTTAAATTTTATATATGATTCCCGTTTGCTCGATTGATGCCTCCCGTTTGACAGTCACGATCGTCGCAACAAGCGTGTCGCGTTACATCTTAATGCCGACGTTTTTGGTCAATTCTTTGTAATCGGAAGTAGATTCACACACAACGTAATCTTCCACGCTTTTACATTCTCTCCTATTCTTCCTCGCATTCACTCGTTCTTGCCTCGTCTCTCGTCTGAGCATACGTATATATTTCTTCATTCACGCATTGCTATCTCGCAGGCTTGTTATCTTTTATTGGGGCAATCGTAAAGTTGTGCAGGATGACGTCGTTCAGGCGTTTGATCGGAGGAATGCTATAATAAAAAAGGAAACGATTCAACTAAATTCGAACAAGTACATCGACACTACTTTATTTCCTCGGGCTATTTGAATGACACTGTATTTGTTTACTTTTTTCTCTCGTTGGCACGCGAAATTTATTATGTTTCTCTGTTCTCACCTATCTTCTATGTCCGCCTCCATTTTGTACGTTACTATACCTGTTTTCAAAGAAATGATACTCTCTCCGATCACGTGACACTTTTTGTACAATCCTGCACCAGTTTCTATACATATTCATACTATTATCGTATATATTATTTATCGTTATATCTATATTTATAATTATACTCCTATTTACAAAAAATTGTTCGTTAAATGTTAATATTCAATATCGCAACTGTTATTATATAATAACTTTATTCCTGAGTGACCATTCATTACGAGACTCGCCTCTTGTTTCTCCATTTAGTTTCTTTTTCTTTCCACTTTTATCGGATAGCTTATTTAACGCTAAATCGCTGCGATAAGAAACCGAGGTAGCAAGATGACGAATACGGAAATACGTTTATTTTGTAATAATTCCTTGATGCGTGAACTCAGCCGAATAATAAGTCACCAAGAATTCCATTCTCAAGTTAAATCTCGTGTGTTTTTCTTTAAACGTTTCGACGAAATGGTTACTCTTAAATGCATCGATATTTTCAAACATATTCGGCTCAAAACAAGGTACATTTCAATGATTATAAGATAAAAACAGTTATAAATTACTTTACACTTATAAATTGTAACAATTTTCGAAACTTGACTAAATTTATTATTCTTTATAACAATATATTTAATTCTTTAATTATATTTAAATATAGTACAGGATTAATATTTTTATACAATAAAATTATATTGTTTATGTTATATTTCAAGAAATTTTTGTTTCATTTGTATCAATTCTTAATTTTTTATTCTTTTGATAATCTCGTATATTTTTCAAATTTTTGTAACGTATTTCTGGGGGAATTTCAGTATGGTTATTTAAACATCTGTTGAGTTGAGCCGAACATGCGTAACAGTGTAAATAAATAATTTAAACACGTAGAATAATTTTGACTGAAATAACAACAAACATATTTTTTACATTATTCGAAATATGTACAGATAATTAATAATTTGATATGAACTGGTCTAAACATTATTATGTAAACTTCAATCGAAATGTAAATTAAGAATTTTCTGAATCATTTTGTGGAAAAAAGGCGTATCACGCTATACTATACTGTTAAAAAAACAACGAGGAATTTATTATTTTATTAATTCGAGAAATATTACTATTACCTTAATCAGGTTCCTATGAAAAGAAATATTTCCAATTTGTAGAAGATTTATAAGTTGAATACTTGGTAAACGTTTATTCACTGTGAAATAAAACGTTGAAGTAAAATGTATTTTTAATTGACGATTAATACCCTTACCTACAAAATCGTATGAATACATTTAATAAATATATTCTTCTATAATATTGGCACTTATTCATAAATTTACGTGCTAAATCCTTCGTAGTAGTAATGAAATAATTAAAAACACATATAAAAAAAAAATTAGTGTTCAATGACAAGGATCGAATTGATAAACACTCTTAGAAACATTGATAAACATTCTTTGGAACACTGATAAACATTCTTTGAAAAGAGTGTGAGGAAGACGATAGTGTGAATCTTGGCACAGGTTCATCGTCGTTGCACTTGAGAATAATCCACAAAATGATTTTTCAGAAATTCTCAAAAGAACCGTTATTCGACGAAGTGTTTAAACGTTGCGAACCATCGACTTTAAATATACGTGGCTCTATTAAATGTTCGTGCATTTCGTTTAACGTTCGTTCAAATGAAATAAAACATCATGCGTAACGATATTAATTAGGCGATCGGGAGGTTTCCATGCACAAGATATTAATCGAATGGTATAACGGGAATCGACCTGTCGATCGGACGATGTCGTACACTTGATTATTAACAAACTTTCACAAACCGTCTCTGCTATAATGCGAGACATCTATGACTTCTGTACACACACCTTGTTCCGCTTTTAACACCGATAAACATCTCAATAAAATCAATATCATGCAAACAGTCGTGAGAAGATTTATATCGCGAAGATCATTCGAATTAGTCGTATTGATCGTGTAAATTCGAGTTTCTCAAAATCGAATAAAAACTAAGGCGAATAGGAGCGAACTCGATCACGTAAATCGTCGAATTTACTCCTCACTCGCATTCGTAAGTTTCAGAGACACTACATTCTAACCTTTATCCGGCTTTACTGCGCCATCTTGATATCCGTCAGTGTAAATGAAACCGATACATCCTACTCGACATATGTTCCTCTCAATTTGACAGAAATGTATCTCATTGGTACACAAGTAATTGGAAAATTTAAATGATCCTTTTGTTTCGCAATTATTCCGTAAGAAATTCTCAAAGTAATCTAAATGTTGAATCAAGAACTATGTTAATATCTACCTAATTAATATATCGTGTTATTTTGTTTGTTCATGTATATACGGGTAAGACACTTTTGTTAAAGATGGAGCCTAAAGTATACTAACTATAAATCTAGTATCTCTGAAACAATATCAATACATGATAAGATATTGGAAGGCTTATAATATTGGATAAGTTCATAAATTGTTCACCAGCAGTTTCAATGTTATGTTTCGAAATATTTTACATTATGAAATAAAATGACTCGGAGCAACAGGCTAATTAATAAAAAAAAAAAAAAAAAAAAAAAA
>NW_016909379.1:489265-560334 GCF_001483705.2 Eufriesea mexicana | reverse complement strand
AAAGAACCGGAGCAAAAAGCTAAATAAAAAAAAAAAAAAAAAAAAAGAAAGAAAGAAATATCTTTTGATAACATATTTCTACATAGTATCATAATAAATAGAAAATATAGAAATGTAAATAAATCATGTTATGACTAGATGTTCGATAACAAATGCTAAATTATAAAAGTACACGTATCACAGCCATTTAAATAGCCTAGAATTTTACATTTATAAATATTACGAGTATCGAGCAACAAAGGTAAATAAGATATACATATGATGTGATAAGAGATAAAATAACTATCTGAAAAACATACTGTATCAAGCCATACGTTGCTCAGAGATAATCGTTGTCCACAGCATTCTCACAGGGCTATAATCAAAAGTAAGTACGTCAACATACATATACGTACACAAATCATGCTTATAAATTTAGTATAATAATGTAGATAATAATTGTATAAGTAAGGCTGATTAAACGCGCTCCTGTTTTCAATCAAATATTATCAAAAGTTCTCTCTCCATTTTATTACAGCTGCTAACAATGATGTTATATCTTGAATAATTCAAGAATTGCATTCACGATCGAAATGAATTCTACAGCGTTGCGCGACACGAATAAATCAATACTTGATCAGGGGTAGATGCGATCGTGTTCGAAACTTTATAAAATGAAGAGAGAACTAAGTCGTCCAATGTTCTCTACGTAATGATCCTGCGATGATGTGTATAGAACTAGGTATTCAATGATTTTAAAGTTCTGTCTAGTTTTAGAACGTGGCAGTAGAATAGTACACCCGATACCTTATTGCAAAGATGAAATAACTCGATCGATTTTGATCTTTTTTTAATTATTTGAATATTGCCATTAATAACATGTATTTATTACCTTTTACTTGTCAGAGAAATTTTTTTTAGGTTAGGCATAAAACATAAAATAAATCAAAGAGAAAGAGTAACTTTAATGCTAAAGAAAACGAATATCTTTTTTAAAAAAATGTTATTTACTAGTTCTTTTAACTGTAATTTAATATTTTTGCTTACAGAAATATTTATGAATGCAGATTCTCAAACAGCGATATGTACATAGTACAAGCGTTTGATTTTTGCTATGTAGGTTAGGAATCATCTTGATAATTTGGTACTGGTTCTTTCTCATTTCGAGTTATTGCGTCCTTGCTTCAAGGTAAGGTAAGTTATTGAATATCGATATATTTTAACGATTATTCCCATAGACTTTGCGGTATTCTTGATAATTGTCTATCGTCGTCAATATCATATAGATGATATAAGTCTAGACCCGCAAAATCTTTCGCATGAAATACATCCCTTGATAGTATTCGAAGCTAACTAGATAACTATGCAATATATCCCTTGCGCATTTTCTTTTTTCCCTGTCCCCTTTCCTTTTTTCGTTCTTGGGAATTACGCGTTTCGTTCGTTAAATCGAAATCTCGTCTGTTCAAGCGATAAACGTGCGGTTTGCTTACAAAGTGGGAAGTGAACGTTAAAAAAATGTATTTAACTATTAAAATCTATTCGATGATTTATAAATACTAAAAAAGTCGCTATCCTTATTACAAATGGTTTCGTATTTTGTAGTTCGGAGGATTTATTTTGCTTTCCCCTTTGTTATTTTTTTTCTATAATACAAACGGGTGAGTCTGGAGCTTATTTCCCCCCGCAATTAAACGTTATGGATATTTAATGAGTACGATGTTCGCGCCCTTTTTAATATCATCTAAATGATCTTTGGGAAAAGAATATCTTTGGACTTTGTTTTCTCAAATGCCTTCAAAGATCGTAACTAAAGTTGCAAGCTCCTAAATATTTTTATGGTGATTTTGTTTTTCCTACTTTTTGAGAAAAAAAGAAAAAACGTTAGAGATGAAGTTTTATTATTATTAAAATGATTTATTGCTATTTAATAACTATTATTGTGAATGAAATATTAATAGAGTTTACATAAAATAATATTTTCACTCTAATATAATTGAATAACAATACTTCCAAAGGAATATAAGGGAATAATAATATTACTACTTTAATATTTCCACTGTAATTAATATCTAAAAGTACCTAAAAATTGTTTGTAATAAAATTTTGAATATGAAATATCTTATTTGTTTCTTTATCAAACTATCAATTCTTTTTTAACACATGACACTGTTATTAAGACAAATATATTTACAATGATATCTGGTAAATCAGCTAATTCTTATAATTCCTATAATTCTTGCAACTCTAGTTACAATATCGTTGGTACTATTTCAACGTAAAATGAAAAATTATGAAGTGAATGAACGATAAGAGATTCTATATCGATTACGAAATTCATGTAAACATGGGGGAAATAGGGAAGGGGGTTCGTGATCCCGTTTTGATTTTTCAAATCCGGAGAAATTCGGTCCCGTTGAGGCCCTCGAGGAGAAATGGTTTGTTAGTACGAGGACAAGGAATTCTATCATCGTTCGTCTGAACTGAACTTTCAAAAGTGATGATACGACTCGTTATGAATGTTTTGTTCTGGTCGAAATATATTCACGTTCGTAATTCTTATGTATTTGGTTTTCGGTACATCAAAAGGAAAGATGAATAAGAAAACGAGTTCGCATGTATAATGATATTCAATTTGATTGTGTAAATTATCTTATGAAAATGAGTAAACGTCTCAGTGCTATTTCTATAGTTAATTTTTACTTTGAACTAATACAAAAATAAACAATTATTCATTAAAATAGAAATAATCTTGAAATTTCAATAAATCATGTATATAGAACTATCTATACTATTCTTGTATTTCGTGTATGAAAATAATAAATGAAAATAATGACCGGAAATGAAAGCAGAAGTCGGAAGCAATGATGTAGATGGTGGCTTTAGTTGGTCCCGAACATGAGTTAGTCAGGTTTGTGTACAAATCTTTATCAGCTGATAATTGAATTTATCCAAAATACAGAGCAAACATATTCCATATATTTGCACTTAATATGTTCAATTTGTTTCGATAATTGCATGTGATAAAAAGTATATGATAAGTAAACTAGTTTCCTTTCTAGTCAATATGACAATACCGTTAAAAGTAATAGTGAACTTTCTTTTAAGATAGAAGCAAATTTAACATAATGTTTCATGAAAAAATCTAAAAGGGCAAAACAAAACTGTAAATTAAAACGAACACGATTTCTGCACAAACCCATTCTAAAAGTCGCGCATGGAATCGTGTCATCGTTGCATTACGGATCTCAGCTCATGGCAACACTGCGCGTGTCGAACGTAATATGACATCTCTCCCTCTCTCACTCTCTTTCTTTCTACTCTTCACTCTCTCGTTCGATCTTTCTTTCTTTCTCATTCTCTCATATAGCATTTTAAACATTATGAGTTATCTATTAACCTATACGGCCCTACGATATACGGATGAATGTTCCTTTGGCAGTTTATTTACATGCGAGTTGAGCCATGGCGCCGAAAATATCATACGGCAACTAATTTCGATGTCAAGCAATCTGTGAAGTACGGAACATTTTAAAAAGTTGTGACACGTTAAAATCAATAGATCTTCCCGTGTACTGAATAACATTTTTGAAAATGCTTCGTCTTGAATGGAGAGCATCGTTGTTGAATATTAGTAAGTGAATTCTTCAAATTTTTGGTACAAATCGTTGAGGAGAGGTTTTATTAATAGTACGAGTATAAAAGGTTTTAAAATATTTCATTCTAACGTTTCCTTTGTTTCTATTTATCTATTTTGAAAATGTTTATAATAATCTTGATTTTAGGATATTTAAATGTTTGGAGTTTTCTATATTGTTTATTTTATTTATAATGCAAGGAATATAAATTATTATAATTATAAAACTATAAGAATTATAATAAAAAAATCAAAAAGATTCTAATAAAACAATCATAGTTATTCTCTTTTTACTAAAATATTTTATGTTAAAACATAAAATAGCAGTCCACTATTGATTCTCAAAAGAATTGTTTAAAATATATTTAGCAAAATTTGTTATTTTTTATATATATAATTTCATATTAGTGAAAGGTATTAGGCTTTGTATTATACCAATTCAGTTTAAATTGAATGTAGCTTAATGTTATCAAAGTAGTATGTTTTTATAGAGTAAGAAATGTTATAATAGTATACTATCAATACCACTAGCACAAAAAGTATGATATTATAACAATAGTATAATAGTGCAATATAAATGTATATACCTATTATGAAATCATTTAAGACTTTAAAACTTATAAAGTATTATAAGTATCTTTATATTTATCATTTCTCAGTTACTAAATTCAACAAAACAATATTCTCCATTTACCAGCATAATCCATAGCTCAACTGCAGCTACCATAACCATATTATTTACAGAAACAGTACGATCATATAATTGAGATATCTTGCGCTACTAGTTCCATTTAGCTTTGTACCCCCGTTTTCCTCATCATTTTCACTGGCAGTGTCTCCCTTTGCCTCAACAATAGTATCTAGTCGTTCCATTGTACTTCTCTGGTGGTGATGACTACTTGATAAGTCACTTTCAGGTGTCTCATCTGAGTCTACATCAATCATATGGTCATTAACTTGGATTTTTACTACAGCATCTACTGGGTACTTTCCTTCATCACTGGATGATGTTGCACCCCTTTGTGATCCTATTCTACTAGACAGTATTCTCTCATTTTTTTCACAACGGGGACAATTCTGACCATTTGATGAGCCTTCATCACTCTGACATCGGAAGCATATTAAATCACCTTCGCTAGAAAAGTCACAATGTTCACATTGAACAACATTACCATTTCCATGGCAGACTTCACAGACAGGACTGTCATCATCTTGCTTTAGGTCTCTGTCTTCATAGTCTCTTCGATCATGCTCCTGTTCATATTTTTTCGTCCAACCTCTTCGAGCTTGATATTCTTGATCACGATACAATGACTTAGGCGAAGAAGATTGACCGCTATAATCCTGATCATGATATACCGACCGAGGAGAAGACATGTGACTTGGGCTTCTATATGTGCGAGAAGTTCCTGGTTCTTGAAGTTGATCGTCGAAACGTTCTTCAACGTATCTACTACAATAAGAGCCAGGCGTTTGCGGTCTGTACGTGCAGGTACGAGTTTTCTGATCACATTCACTGCATAGCAGTAGATTTGACTTGCTGCCAGGTTGAGAAACGTAACCATTACAAGTGCCATAGTATTTCTCATCTTCATCACTCTCAAAGAAATGTTGACTGAGGCTACCAATTGATTTTGTATCACTAGATCTACCAGAGATTCTAGCTTCTTCAAGTTCTTCTTTATCATCTACTGCATATCTACAACGGAAATTCACATATATGAAAAGCTGATCAGAATTAGGTACATAATTATAATATATGCTATATGTTATTTCAAATTTTCTTGAACCAAAGATCCAAAAGAATTCATTTAAAGTTATTCTTTCAGATGAGTTTCGGATGAAAAGGAATATAATACATTACCTATCGTCAGTAGCATCAGCCAAGTAGTGTCGTATTCGCGCTATCTTAGTCTTGCCGCGCTCTCGCGGCCTTGTTTCTTGTTAAATGATACTTTCTCGATTTCTCTCATTGTTGTCCTCTAAACTGGAAGAGGAGCTGGCACCGCAAATCTGCATCTCGATTTCGGCCAATCTATTCTCAACTTCCCATTGTTGTTGATTTAGTTTCGAACTCATTGCTGCGTTTTCAGACTCCAAACAAATTAGACGTTCCCGAAGGCGTTTAATTTCGGCCAATAAAGCTTCGTTAGTTCCTAAAAGTGGTGTGGCACCTTCGCCGACTAATTGAGTCATGCTGTTGCCGGTCACACCTAGAATGGATCATGTATGTCATATCAATCAATTAACCAGAAACGTTTGTATCATAATTAATTTATAAGTAATTTATAAGTCCATTTATAGTATTTACCTGCCTAATTTTTTGTTAATTAAGGAAAAGTATAAATTACCAATAAATTTTAGTTTCAAATTGTTCCAATGTTTTATGTATAGTTCTCTGAGTCAAAATACCTTGTTCTATATGATTGGTTTTCTTTTTTATTGAATATTTATTTAAATAGTTATATGTTATATTATATTATAAAAATGTTACATTTATGACAATCTGCTTAAATGATGGAGTGTTAGCATCATTATGAATAGTAACAAGTTATTAGTCAATTTTTATTTCTGTACTTATATAATGTAGTATTAGATATATATATTAGATATATATTTTTATAAGGTCATGAACATTGTGCTAAACAGTGACTTTATGTATGATTTTAAAAAGATTAAATGAATTTTTAGGAATTACATTTTTATGATAAGATCAATGATAAATTGAAATATTGAGAATTTCTAACTTACTTTTTAATCAAGTAAGATAAGTCGTTTGATTAAAGGACAAAACAGTGTTATTTGTGGTATAAATATTCAGATATATGATTTAGTAACTTTATAATCACTTATGGTGAATACTTATTCCTGACAGGGATTTAATATTATTGTCATATTCAAAATTTATTATATTTTTCTTTATTTCATTTTCTTATTTATGTTATTTCGTTATGTAAACTTCATTATGTAAAATTTATGCAGCATAGATAATGCATATAGATTGTAATTCATATAAAGCATATCGTCTATTAAACGTTAATATAGCTTTTTATTAAAAAATATTCTCATGTTCGTTATTTATGATCACTTATGGACACGCGTGTGAGTTATCACAAAAAAATTTCACGATAAAGAGAGCAAAATAAATGTGCAGAATATGCAAAAATAAGATAAGATTTTATCTGCCAATAATTTCCAAGAATTTAAATTTGTAGTGTAACGAGAAAGAAGGAAATTTTTCACGCTTTGATAAATATAAATTTTTTATTTCTCATTGAACTTTGCTTGCAAGGAAATGAATTTTAAAAATTCATTAGACGTGATTACGCACGATTTGAATTATTGTCTATTCAGAATTCGTTATTTCCATTTGAAATAAACGATAATAATCTCAGTACTATTCTATTACGCTAAGAAATTAATTGATTTCTGGGGGAGATTAATGATTTCTAAATAAAACCATAAACAGAGATAAATATTTTTATCGATGAAAATGATCAAATTCTCGTCTATTACATTATATACGTTTCATAAGAAGCTTTTTAATTATATTTGCAACTAAAGATAACTTCTGACTAGTGTTGAATGTTCTTTTAAATCTCTAAATAAATTTATAGGATGTACAAATATTTACTTATAACGATTCAGTAAGCTTTAATATGTAGAAGTAAATGTACATATCCATTTAAAAACCTAATATAATTGCTAAATGCATATGTTTTGTTGTACTGATATGATGAATATGATCTTCAAAAAATAATATTATCTGAATCATTTATTTCCTTCTAATATTTTTCTTTAATTACATCATGAAAGGAGTAATGACTTGTAACAGTTACATGAGTTAGTGTATGTACTAAATGCATGAGTTAGAAGTATTGAATATTCATATATATATATATACATTCAATACTTTGGCTAAATGAATATATATGAATAATAATATAATAATAATAGTATATAATAGTAATATTGTATAATATTTTAATAATAATTAATATTATCATAATATATATTATTATATATTATTATTCATATATACATTCAATACTTTGGCTAAATGCAGCAGATTATTTATAATACACCTCTGACTCACTCATTTAATACATGGACTAGGTCATGTAACTGTTATAAGTCATTACTCTTTTTATGATGCAATTAGGAAAAATGTTAGAAGAAAGTATGCATATATATATATTATGTTCAGATCAGGGGCTGAAAACTGTTATATGGATTCCAATTCTGGAAACAGTTCCAAAGGATCGTTATTTTCCACAACAGTTATAAAGAATTGAATTCTTGAAGATATCGGGTTCGGTTACCATTCTAGTATCTAGTTCTTATATTCTATATCGGTCCCGTTTCAGTCTCATATCGGTTACAGTTATGGATCTAATAGCATCTACCTCTATATCGATTCTATTTTGTAGTCCTCTGAATATTATTATCTCTTATGCCCTTTCTCAATCATGGAAATGATAAATTCGATCAGATAAGTGAATATTAACCCTTTACACTCGAGAGGCGCCCTTCAGTCGCCATTTGATAAAATTTCGAAGCTAGATATTAATTAATATATCAAATTTTGAATAATATAACAGTGTGCGAGGTATCGAAAAGAAATAATTCTACGTGTTAATTATTATACGATTCCTCACTTATAGCTCAAAAAACACCATCAGCTTTGTCACAGATAATTTTTCAACTCGTACCCTTCTTTAGCCAAAAAATCACAAAGGGTTAAATACTTTTATAAATTGTTCGAATTATCTTCAAAATATAAATTTATGATCTCAAAACACTAAAGGTAGATATAGAAATCATAGAATAATTGTAATCAGCCATCTTGTAAATAAATGACATAATTTACAAGATGGCTGATTACAATTATTCTATGATTTCTATATCTACTTTTAGTGTTATCTAGACTATAGATATCAAAAGTTTCCACTATATCGAGACCGAAGGTTTCCAGCTGTATCATATAATTATTCGTGACTCACTCGTTATAAAGATTTCTATTAATTCTTTATAAATCTTTTCTCCTTTTTCTTCGACATTGTTAATAATTAAGAAATTGTTTGTTTAGTATTACCAAGTTGTTAGTATTACCATATCAATTTTATAATATATTCATAGTTATTGTTGCAAATATTAACAAAATAATTATCAATATTATTCTCTTACTGATTTTATTAATATAAGTATTGTAATCTATTATTATTATTCTACTATTATTGACTATTAGAGCTTTTTTTTATTATTTGAATTTACTAATACTCAATTTTTAAAAAATATGACTGTTTAGTTTTCATAAATAAAGATTGCGTAATCTGTCTATGAAATTATAAATGATTTCTTGTCACATGATGTGACTTCTGTTAAAGCTTCTTTTAGTCAAAACAATATGGACAATTACGTCCATTTTCTATGTAATCTGATACTCCCTCTAGTACAATGCAGAAGATAAACAATGTCAAATGTTTTAGACATAGCATGATATGGCTTTTGTAGAAACGTATCCACGTCCATTTTATGGGAAAGGGAATGTAATTCGAAACAAAGATTTATAATAAAATTTTATTGCACCCATATGGAACTAATATTCCAAAACTAGTAGAATTGCAACCGAAACCGATATACGTGAAACCTTTTTGCTTTTTAATACTTATATAACAATACTTCGGGTTTCAATATAAATTTAAAAACAAATTTTTATATAAAATTTATTAACAATTACGAATTACGAATCACTCCAATCTCTGGCTCATATGCATATATTTATCGGTTTTAAGAAATCTTTAGACTCAAAGAATGCTTTATGGGTAAAATTTAATTAAAAATTTATGAACTGGTTAGCGTAACCAAAGTCATCCATTTTTAAATAAAAATAATTTTTGTTGTCACGTGTGGTTTGAAATAAGAGAATTAGTTTTTATTTTTAATTTTCATTAGTTATGTATAAAATTTGTTTTATAGTTTCATTAAAGTTCATTATAAAAATTCTACAATTTATTTATTTCCATTTTTCAAGGAGATCTTTTAAAAAGCGATGAAAAAGTTACGAAATAATTATTACTTTAATATTTATTGTTATTTGTCTTCTTCAATCTCACTTAGGATGTATTTCCATACCATTTGACATAACTCACCATAAAAATAATAATTGACATATCGAGCCACATAGAATTCCATTGTATTTAATCGTTTCCAAAAATGATATATTAATTATCCATGTAAGAGTAACACATTAAATGAAAATATTAAAAAAAAGAAATTAAAAAAATAATATATCCATCAATTTAATAATTTTGTAAAATGGAAGTCTTTAAAAGTTAATTTTGAAAATTTAGTGCTCCATTTATTCAATAGTAAAATTCGCAATTTGTACTTAGCACATTGAATTCTGTATAGGGGTTATCAGTAATTGGCACTCAATTTGCTACTAGCGCCATGGTGGTCACTAATGACACCAAAATTAGCTAAAGCATTTAATTTAAATAAATGGTAACTTTTATATAACTATACATATCATTGCACGTTATGCTAAAATAAATAACTCACTGCGATGTTATGGGTAAATTATATAGTATTTTTGAAAATATTAATATCTTCGAAAAATGAAGTTGATTAATTTACTTTCTATATGGCTCAAGTGTAATATACAATCTATACTTAACTAATATTCTTTCAATAAATGAATAAAATTAATTTCTTCCAAGAATTCTCCACGAAAAGTTATAATTCCAAATTCCCAATTTATTTTTCTACTAAAAAGATTCACTTTTTTCTTTCTTAAATCCTTCGAATTCTCGCCGATCGCGGAATGCCTTTCAAACGTAAATCAACCGGTAAATCAAACGATACCGTGCATCAGGCATGAAAGCTTCAATTTCAAGGGAATAGCAAGATTCTTTCGTGATTTAACGTTCATTAAATCAGGGAGGAAAAATGCGTTCAATCTGAAGGTCCGAGAGTTTAGAAAGAGAATCGAGGGTGGAAGAATTCAGTAGGGGGGCGTATATTTCCAGTCGGTGGCGCTCAAGATGAAATACTTGCCAGAGTGAGTGGATTGTCTGCCGGTAGATGGCGGTGCGGTCGCGGATTGCGGTGCCCTGGCGGTTTGCTCCTCGCTGCTGTGGCCGCTGCTAGTGGCACTCATCGGACTATCCATGCTCCTCGCTACGTTGTTCGCGTTGACGTTGTTCCCTGTGCCGGCCAAACCACGCGACGTCACAGGGCTCGGGCTGGGAGAGAACAACGAGTGGCCAGCCGAGTACGCGTGAGTGGACTTTGTGTCCACGGGTGAAACCCACATCTCCTCCAATGGTATACGACCTCGTGACTCCACGAGTCCTGGCGTGCTTTGACATCGTCCCATTGCGGCTGAAAGTTCGTATCGTGGACATAAAATGTGACATGGCACAAGTATGAAGTTCATTTTCGCAGAAACAGTTGCCTTGGGTTCTGATAAGGCTTCTACTCGAGTCAAACGTGTATGTTTTGTCTGTATCTTCGTGTTCAAGGAATTCTACTGATGGTTTTGTAGAATGTAGAGGCAGGTGCTTTTACAAGATGGTGGACAAGATAATAGTAAAGACGTGTACAGGGTGAATGAATATGTCCTGATTATATTCTTGATTATATATTGAAGGGATAAGTATTATTTATGGTAAATAAGAAATTTTTAGAGATTTTAATATGAATAATAAATATATATTAAATAATGAGATATTATGATAGGTGAATTAGTTAATTGGGAAAATTTACTTTGACAAGTCATGGTATTGCTTCTTTGCTGATATTATTGAAGTATTTGGTTATTTTAGAGATATTTGATATTTATTTTATTCATAATACCTTGAATGGTCAAAAATATATTTTCACCTATTATATGGATTTATTGGTGCAACTATAGTTTATTCTTATCTCATACGTCTAGATTTTGAAATATATTTGTTACTTAAATAACTTTATATGAATTGTTGCAAAAGTAGTATAGTAGTATAAATATTAATACCTGTAGGTATACTATAATTAGATGTTTTCCAATATTATTTTGTTTTATATATAATATTATATAACATATTATATATAATATAACATCTTACAATTAGTGTATTTTTCTGTTAGTATTAATTAATAGAGGTATTCATTTTTTAATAATTCTTGTTCTGATAGTAATTTGTGAGATGTTAATGCAGATGCTTTTTATTTATTTCATTAATATGTTATGCTAATTATGAATCAAATTTACTTGGAAAAAAAATTTGATTTGATTTATGGTATACTGTATCACTCTAAATATTTAGTAAGAAGCAAATGTTTTTTGGACATTCAAGTGTAATTTTGTTGAAATAAACTAAGAGTAAGAGAATAATATTCAATAAAACTGACTGTCAAATATTTTTACTGTAAATTACTATTTCAAATTCATTTCGTATATTTATTTTAAAAATATAATAAATAAGTGAAAAATAATTATTTCCTGTACATTTGATCCATACAAAGTTACCTTTGACACAAAATCTAGTTTGTCTTTAAACACGAGATTGGGATGGAATTTCAAGCAATTTTTGTTTCTGAACCGCCTGCACTGTTCGATTGAATTACATTTTTCGATTTCATGTCCATACGATTTTTCGATAACCAACGGGAATAACCGGTGATGCCGTGTTTTATTCATTCGCAACGTTCTTGTGAAAAACAATCTCATATTCGAATTCTGATTTTATAAACGAGTCCGCAATCGGCGCTGTATGTTGAAATTTTGCGTGGTATTTTAATAATATTTAATTTCATTTTCATAAAATGTAACATTCAAGAGAATAAAATTACTTGTTATATATTTTGTACCCAAATAATTTGTATATTTATGCAAGATTTGCAATAAAAATGTGATGTAACATTTCCAATACAAATTTTGTTACTTTTATATTAATTTTGCTAGTAAAATATATTATATTATATTTATCTGTATTATAATACGAATGTATTATATCTTCCACTTTTTTCGTAATTTTTTAATTTGTGCTTTATAAATATTTCTTGAAATTGTTTTATAAAAAGTGAAACAAAAAGAATCGTGATCTAATTCCTTCAATTTGTGGTGGTAGTTGCTCACATAACACTTCAGTAACTACGAAGGATGAGCTTCGACGATCGAGCTTCAAATAAAACGTGGTGTGTCGTATTGATGGAGATGAATGGCTTTCAAAGCTTCTTGATCCTTTGCTTTAGCTTATTTCATTGAATCAGATGATTCATTGGCGGGAAATTAAGTACTTATACTACTTCAGTTTATCAGGTGATTTACTTTAATACGAAACTCGTTTGAAATATAAAATGGTCTATTTTTTAATGTAGTATTGTTATCCTATATATATTACGTTATCCGGTAACAGTGATTAAGTTTTTAAATAATTAAAAATTATGCAAATTAAAATTTTATATTATTCTAATTCTTATCAAGCAATAAAAATCATACTAAGTTTTTTAATTAAATATATTAAACATTAATGCATATAATAAAATTCACATTTATCCACCTTATAAAAAAAAGAAAAAAGAAAAAAATAGTTACTAGATCTTTAATAATTAATAAATTAATATATAACTAGTTATTTCTTGAGATCGATACTAAGTTTTAAAATTAAATATACTAGATATTAACATATCTAACAAAATTCGCATTTATTCACCTTATAAGAGAAAAAAGAAATAGTTACTAGATCTTTCTAACTAGATCTTCAACAGTTAATAAGTTAATGTATAACTAGTTATTTTTGTACATCGATACTTCTACGATAAATTCGAGCTTCAAATAACAAAAATATAAATTATTTAACACGATATCCATAAAAACGCGACATCTATATCGCAGCAAAGCACAATAGAACCGAAACACATTAACGACTTGCTCGTTACTTCGTGTCGACTCTGCTCTGGAGCGCCATCTCCTTTTTCTCCTATCTTTTTTCCCCCCCTCGAAATTCGTCTCAAGCTTGTCCGCTTTGTTCCATGTTCGGGTCCTTTGTTCGAGAACGGGCCTCGCGGATCTGGCTGCGTTTCGACAACGCCGTCTAACCGCTTCTCATTTTCACCACGGTGAGCTTCTTTAATTAAGCCACCGCCTTTCTCATTGTGCAGCCACTGCAGTCGACGACAGCGCGCACGCGCCTCGCGCGTATACCGCGTCACATGACGCGTGTATACATGTGTGCGTGGACACGACAAGCCCTTCACCGCCACGGAGTACGTAAGTACACGATGGGATGCGTCGCTTCGAAAGTTCGTCGTTCGCAACGACGCGAACTTTCGTCCAATGAAAGAACAACGTCGAGACAAGCGGGAAGAGAAGTTGCGTTTGTTTTGCACTCAACTTCTGGGTTAATTAATTGAAATCCACCGGGTCGCCCACACCTGTTGTCGACGCATCGTGAATCAGGTTCTTTGTAGTTACGTCTATGAGGTTATGTCGCGAAACTTTATTACGGTGACTCGGGATTTAGGAGAAAAGAATTAGTCGTTCTTTTGGCAGTGCTTCGAGATTTTTGTTGAATCCATGTAATTATTAGGTTCGTCTTGTGTCATGAATATTATATTATTATAGAATAATGAAGTAATAGCAGGATTTTTATATTTCCTATTTAAAGAAATCTATGGTTTAGATATTGTCCGAAATTATTAGAAGGAGAAATGAAATTATGATCTATAGTTACGAGTCATATTTTGAAAATGTGATAGAGAAGTTATAAATATAAAAATTTGTTTAATTATAGCAGACTTAGTTATTGATACGATATTACATGGAGATGGCCAGTGTACAGCGGATTGCTTTTACCAGGCGTTCATAACCTATATTTTTGACAATTCGTCATTAAAAGGTAAAATGAAATTACACTTGACAAGACTCCTATTTACCTATTTAATTTTGTTTATTTGATATGAATATTTTTCTTTTTTAAATAATTAAAAATTTAGTTACAAATTTTTATTTTCTAATGGTGGCAATATAATATTATACCAATTTGTTATTTCTATGGGATTTTGTTTTTAAGATATTGTACATAATAATTGAATTTTATAAATATATATACAATATAAATTTACTTTATCTATTATGTATTTTTAAACTTTTTAATTCCAAAATTGCATTTTATTTAAAGTGCAGAAATATGTTAATAAATGTTATGTGAATGACTGTTCAATATACAACGGTGTAGTATCGCATGACTATAGAAAATTTTTAAATTTTATCTTTTCAAGATATTTTTTACGGACCACAATAGCCGGAGAGACGCGGTATTTTATTACTGCAACGTGCAACAAGCACAACTACCCGCCAATCAATCTTCCAACATTTGTAAAGCTTCGCTATAGTCAACATGATAAGCATGTTACGCAAATGAAAATCTTTTTTACAAAAATTTTATAATGGATTCATAGTTACATTTTTCTTTCGAAAAAGTTGTGGAAAAATATGCACAAAGAGACATAACTATTTTTACACGGGCGTTAAAAAGTAGAATATCGTAAAAAAAGACATCGAATATTCTTTAGAATGAATATTTAGTATCTGTGTTTAGTACCTATACTATACGTACAAAACAAGAGTTTTAAAATTTTAAAATTTGTCCTTGGAGTTTAATTTTTTAACTTTATACATAACTACCTTTAGCCAGAAAAATGTACTGCATTTACTACTCTCATAAATAACAACTTCTAAAAATTTTAGGAGTCATAAATATGAAATGTAGGAGATGCTTGTAAGAAGAAACAAGCTTTCTATGTAGTTAGCTACCTTTGCCTGATATGAAGTTCAGCGCCATTTAGGTTTCAAAGATGAAAGGTGAAAGATGGATGAGTTTCCAGGCTGTCATTTTATTACAACATACTCAATAGAAGATCTTGCGATAAATTATATTATTTAAAACAAAAATATTGCAAATTAAGAAGTTCAGTTATTTTAAAAAAAATATTTGGAATCGTTTTTGTATTTCGAAAATACTACTAGAGACTTACAGTTTTCATGTTATTTGTTATTTGAAATCATGCCTTCTTATGAATTATGTTTCCCAGTTTAAGCGTGTTATTTCAGGTTCTTAATGATTTAAATCAAAACTGTGACTCTTTGCAAGTAGTAATATTACAAATGTTTCGCTTGAAGTTACTATTATGTCATAAAGTGCAAGGTCTGAGAGTGCTACACGCCATCATAAATCAGGGACTGTGCTACTCGTGCGCCATCTGGAGTTAACTGACCAAGACGCAGTGTGCACGCCATCTGTACTTGACTGGCCAGACCTTGCGTGTCCACCATAAACTGATATTCCCTTGTACACAGCAGAATTTGTGAAGTACCAGTAAAAGAATCAGGAATTATTATCAAAGTTGAACTTGCTCATAATATTTCTATAAACACCAAGAATTGGTATGACTAGCCTTGTACTCAAGTTTATAGTAGATATTTCAAGCAAACAGAAAATAAAGTTCTGAATGACCAGCAGAATTTTATTTTCTGGAAGTTTTGCAAAACCAGAATTTCAGATATGAATTTCTGGTAATGAATATTCACAAATTAGTTATATTATATTTACAATATTCATAAGTATTTGGGAATGTTAAGAAATATTTCATAATATTCAAATATTTTATTGATGAGTTTAAATAACATTTATTTATTTATTTTTTTTAGTTTCTTGTTTTTTTTAATTTAGAGTAGTTCTTGTATAACATGTTACTGAATTTTAATATATTTAAGCATTTTTTTATTCGTTTGTTTCAAGCAGTTTTAGTATATGTTTTTGAATTTTGATAGAAGCAATAATTAATATGAATATATTGCCTAATATTTATTCACCCTTGTGTGTATATATGTATATGTGGCAGTGATTGTAACAGCAGCCTGTTATAAGTATATTTTTTATTTTGAGAGATTTTGATACCTGTACTTGTGTATGTGAAAAATAAGTCTTTTGTGATATTACACCACCAATTTATCTATAGCAATTATAGTATTTTTTCTCTTCTTACAAAACAAAATTCAGACTGGTATTTCTATTTTTTTTTTTTTTTCTTTTTTTGTATTTTTTGGTTTCATGGCCATTAACATTACGATTAACATCAGAAAATTTGTTACATAACCGAGAAAGATCAAATAAAATTAACATTATCAAACAAGACACAATATTGACTCTGTTGGTAGAGAAGATTTCTCCAATAATAAAACAATCTGGATGTTGTGGAATTAACAACTCAGTTATTATATACAGAACATTATCCATAAAATATTTTAGTATATTTCACAAATCTACGACGTGCAATTCTACAATATATTACTCGAACAATAATTTCCATAACCTCAATAATGCCATGTAATTTTAAACATAAATACACAACTTCCTACTTATTTCTTCTATATTTTATTCTATTTCCTTGACTCTGCATCATAAATTTACTTACATATTTATTTACCAAATATTAAATAACAATTTATTCTCATACATCAATGAAATTAATGACTAATAAAGCATAACCTCCAATTGTGAGATACTAAAATGAAACAACAGTTATAAATCCTTACCTTTCTCGAGGGGAGCCCTCTTATACTTCTCCAGCCTCTTCACTGCGATGGCTTCCAGTCTGATCCTGGCCGCGGGATATTCCTTCAGGACGTCCCACATGTCCTTCTTGCTGAGGACGAAGAGGTCCGAGTAGCCCACCGAGCGCACACTGGCTGTTCGCCGGTTACCTGCGTCGATGTAGCCATTTATTGGTTATCGAGATGCGTCAAGCTTTCTTTTGTATCCGCTCGGAACAGATCGATCGATCGATCGTTCCTTCACTCCACATCGCACGTGTGAGCCTACCTTAAACGCCGATTACCTAACGACACATCCTCAATACCATATCAAAGCATAACCTTGGCTCATAAGCCGTAAAAATCATGCTTGACAAAATCTGATCGAAAATCGACAAACTACGTGAAGTTTTATTCAAGTATATCCAAGTGTGTGTGCGGTTAAGTAAGGTTATGTTTCCCTTTCCTTTACGGGCAGTGTTTACGAGCGACATTATTAGGTTAGTGCACGTGAAATGTCGTTTTCATTAAACTTCGATCTATCCTCGATCATTATCACCAGTATCTGAGACAAACATTCATTATGTCAATAGTAATCTAATTTATTATGTAAATACACGAGCTGAGGAGATTTGTTTATGGAAATATTATATATTATAAATAAATATTATTTTCAATATTTTTAAATATTTCCATGTTTGTAATAAAATATTACCTTGCTTTATTGGAAGTAATCTGAATTTGAGAAAAATTTCACTGATCTTTCTGTAAATATTTTGGCATTTATAGGTTATGTTTTGTGTAATACAACAATTCATGGTAAATAATTGAATAACAAATGATTGTATATATATCATTCTGTTCGTATTTGTCATTTATGTATTGTTAAACAGAAAAGTAGAAGACAAATTGTACATAACCTAAACGATGTGTGAGAGATTAGATGACTAGAGATAATTACTTCGTAATTTTAAAGAAGTAAACGAGGTTCATTTTTAAAATGTATCGTTATTTGTGATGGACAGTAAATTTCACACAATAAGCGAAAATTATTGAGACATAAATAGCAGAAAATCAACGTTTCAGTCACAGGGAATAACACATTGAGTGTTTAGTCGCCCTCTGCTGGCTTTATTCAGTATTATTTGTTACAGGCGGGATTTACAATAACAGCAGATACATCCTGGAAATACGTATTGTAAATAAATGCACGAAATTTATGTAAAATGAAATAAAGGAACGATCAGTGCTGTTGAATAAATGGAAATCAGCCCTATTATACGATATTATAAGATCTCATGAATGGAGAATTACCTAAAATTATGAAAAATTGGAATACGAACAATTTTTTATATTATTATTACCCGAGTACTCGAATTTAAAATTAAATACGAGTTAAAATCATGAAAAATTATTGTTATTAAAATAATGAAAAATTCTCGATCTTTCGTTTACGGATTTTTTATTTTTCGAGCAACTAAATAATTTTTGAAGGAATAAATTAGTTTGCAGTGAAGAAACTCTAGAAGTAGGGCTCATAGAATTTTCAAGTTCCCGGAACAACGAAGTTAGTTAATTGTTAAAAAAGTGGAAATTATTTTAAAAGTATGGCTAAAGTTTTGCTGGAGAAACCAACATTTCTTATGCACTAACCTAATATTTATAATGGAAACTTGTGAAATTGGAAACTTTTGGAGGTCTTGTACTGTAAATTTTTGCATATTTTCAACATAAACGTGAACGATTAGGACTTTAAAAAATAGGCTATTAAATAAACATTAACCAGACAACCATAACAGAGTTGTAAAATATGAAATTGTTGATTTATTAATTAATTAATTATTATTAACAAAATTATTAAGGACTTTAGTAGTTTCTATGTATAACAACCTGTTTAATTTAAACAAAGGCCTATCTAGATGTTTATATAAAATTATGGCCTATTTCTATTGAGAAAATGAACGAATTTTTTCTCAATAGAAGCTAAAGTATAATATTATATTCGAATTAATCAATAATTTTATTATTTATTATAATGTAATTTTAATAACTCTGAATAGCTTTAAAATGCTACTTTTTTCATAAATTGTTGTAAAAAATATTTTTTTATTTAATTTCATATTTGAAATATTAGTTATTAAGTAACCAATATATTGATGATTATAAATATTATGTAAATAATTTATTATTCTAATTTTTGAGGGCTTCTGTTTACAAAAGAATATTTAATATTCAATCAAGATGATAAATAATAATAAAAAATTATTGTAATTATTTGGGTCATGGGGTTTTATAAAAAAGCTAGAAATCACTGATTGCAATTCTGCTATTCCAATTTTTAACAAAGGCTCGTTTCCAAATTCAAGAACAAGGATTCTAACCTACAATTTCACCTATGCATATATTACAAATTTTTCAACCCTAATAATAATCTCTTCTCTCTTTGAAGAAAAACAAAATATTATGTTTTATTACACTTATGTCATAAAAATTTAACACGTGAATATTAACACCATTAACCCTTTCACGAGTGAGTGTTTTAAGGCAGCCTTGAGACGATTTTCCACTTAACTCACTAGCGCCACCACGGTCCATATCTCCAATAAATGTAATGTAACTATAGTACCTATCGTTGAATTATTTTCTAATTTTACTGATATAATCCTGGAATTTTCCTTTTGCTATGTGTGCCATATTGTTTGTACAATATTACTAACACAAATTATTTGGTCGAACATGTACTCGTAAAAGGATTACTACGTGATATCTTTGCTTGTAATTCGGTTTTAGTTTTCGAAATAGCCTATTTTTCAATTTTCCCAAATGTGATTAATCATTTTCACTATCCAAAAACACTTATATTGTAGAAACAGAGATACAAGTCTCAACGTGGGTATACATCGGAATCGTACATAATCGAATTAGTCATCGATGTCGCGACTGATAAAGTGAAATAAAGGGAATAATCCACTGTAATTTACCTGACAGGCAAAGGGTAAAATCAAATTTATTCGCGCATGTGCAAATATCGTTCGAAACATGCAAAAATATCGAATTGTACGTTGGTAAATACGCAGGAAACGTGTATTTATTTAGAAACTAATTGACGAGATGTCCTATTGATGACTGATATGTAAATATACTTTTGTTCGTGTACACGGTATTATACATTGTGATGGTTTTATTTTTACCAATGAAATGTGTGTCGCAGCAATTCGAGTATTTGGTAAGTTATGGGTTTCTGACAGAATGATCGAAATTTAATTTTCATTTTCGAACAGCGTGTTTTAATTTATAATTAATTGGAATAATTAAAAATCAACAATAACGAAGTAATATCGGCAATACGGTATAAATTACCAGTTAGTAATAAACAAAGGTCTTAATTTTTCCCAGACAAACATTGTCAGTACGTTGTATGCATTTGTATGAGAAATACTTAATTAAATATCTAATTACGTCAATTTTTAAATAAGGAGGACAATGAGTAACAAAGGAATTTTATATAAATTTTTATGGTTTATTAAAAATACGAAATATGAAGATGTGAAGGAATTTTCAATTATGATCCAACGTAAAAAGAGGTTAATGATGGATAATCGACAACAAATGTCACCACTAGATATTAATCCTTAGATATTAATTACTAGATATTTCAAAATGTTCATTTGTGAGTATAAAATTAATTAATTATCCTGAATTTAAGGTTAATTATGATATTACTACGATTTTTCGTAAGAATGTAACCTTTCATTTTCACAGCGCATGCGCGGTTTTCTGGCAGCCATTTTTTCGCGGCAGTTCAAACCACGTAAGCGTTGTATAAGACATTTTCTGTATACTGATTATTAAAATTAATATTATATAAATAATTATATACATATTTCATTTGTTCTGACGAGAATATAGTATAAGAAGAATGACAGAGTTGGTCCAGGAAAAATTACGATATTATGTATTGTAACATAACAAGAAATAAAAATTTGTTAATCGTAATACACATGTTCCCAATCAGGATACGTTTATGTGATACTTTTGTGTTTGGTGTTTGTTTAAATAAGTGTAATATTGTTCGTCAACGTTTCTACATGAAATATATTTCAAAAGTTTGACAAAATCTTACCTTGAAAGAAATTAATTAAATTGTCACAAAGCATGAATCATATAACGAATAATGATTGATATATTGCAATTGTTACGCAAATATAATTATTTTCACGACTGTATTATACATCAGTCTTGATAAACGTAATATTAAAATGTGCAATCTTTGATTTTCAAATTAAATTATTATTTTTTCTTCATGGAAAATATATATATAAATTTATTGATTATTCCTTTAATTTTTCTGCGTACGAAAAACGATCATATTTTAACAAATGTTTAAATATTATGAAATAATTTGTTTAATAATTTTAATAATATACAGAATGATATCAAAGAATTATGCTTTTTATAATACTCGAGCTAATTATAATTGAAATTCAAAGATTATTCTCAATAAGATATTTCATTTAACGATTTTAATGTATGATATTCAGAAAAATATTATAAAATCATGCTTTTTAATACCAATGATATTCAGATATTACTTTAACCTTCCTAATGAATATTGTTGGTAAAAAATTCATCTTTGACGCAGATCGTCTAATGTATAAGAAGCTGACTACGATAATCAACGTAAGGACATGTAAGATAAAAATCGTTCACGATTGCAGACAATTGTCATATCCGTGTAATGAGCACGAATCATTGTTGCAGTAGGTTACAATAATTATTAAGATACTACGTTAAGAAATGGTGGTGAAGAATTGTGAGAAATGTAAGACATAAACAGTGCACTGGAAACAATAGGAGAATATAGAAATTAACGTGAGTGAAGGAAATATTTGCTGTGTTCGCAAAGTCAGCCAGCAATGATCTACAATCTATATTAATAATCTGAAAATTATATTCATTTCGTAATTATAATAATTAGATTACAATATTAATGATTAATTATAATAAATAGAGTATTATATTAATTATTAATTATAATATCTAGATTATTACATTAATCATTAACTGTAATTGTATAATTATTATATTAATCATTAATTGCATGAGTGATATGAAACTAACATGAGTCACGTATATTTCGTTCCAAATTATTACAAATTTCGCATTTCAAATATATTTAAAATTACAAAATTAATTACTCAAAGCTACAAATTTAATATAACGATTCACTTTTCCCCCATTTCTCCTATTATCGAAAACATTTTTATTTTATTGCAGTATAAATAAAGTAAGTAACGAAAAATAAGCGATGAAATCATTTTTTTCAGATCATTTTCATAATTACTAGCACAATGATTATAATTAAATTATAATAATATAAAAATATGGTTGATTAATGTAATAACTATATTAGAATCTGAATAAAGATCATGACTCGTAATAACTTATTCAGATATTCATAATGAAAATTTTCTTTTCAGAAACTGTAACTCTTTGCAGATAAACTGACCAACCTGACTATTTTATAGTAATGAAAAAGTGAAGATATCGTAAAATGAATGCTTCCAAAAATATTTCATATTTTGGGTGATGTTCAACGTATGTCGATGTCATATCTAACATGTCGTATTTATGATTCTTTGTCATCTTCTTTATACAGGGTAATTTGAGAAACTGGGCCGGGCTATAGCTCTTTTCTAAGAGAGGATGAAGAAAATTGATGGAAGGACATGTTATCTTGTTTAGTGACTTCCATTTTCCTGTGCCATATTTTTCTCAAGAGATACAGGTATTATACGTACATACGTGTACTTCATCCTTTTTCCCCGTAGCAAATATGTTTTGTTTTAAACGAATCTACCTGTATAATTACCCAAATATATTTATTACAAAACCATAGAAATATGAATAAGAATCAATTTATGTTTAAACAAAATTCAACGAAAACGATTAAACGATGCAATATTTTTCTTCGTCAATTTTATGTATCGTTATTTTATCTATTAGTAAATAATATAAATAAGATTACTATAAATAGATATAATAAATACGATTAATAGCTACTGTAAATATTTTCTGAATTACTTATGGCAACAAAAAGTATTGTACCTACATTTAGATCCTATACTAATTATTTAATTATGTTACAATTTATTTATTATGTTATACTTTATTTAATTATATCACACTATAATATTAATATTTCAATTATTATATTTAATATTAAGGTTTTATATGGTTAAGTCTATTGCTTAAAAATATAATTTTCTAAAATATTTCCCATGCAAAGAACAGAAAAACGTGTCTTTTAATATCAACTACCATCAGACACACATTCGTACATCTCTCCTTTAAAAAGGAAAGAAAAATATATCCATTGTAAGCCAAACTTAATGGAGAGAAAAATATGTCCAGGAAAAAGCCACAAAATCCAGTTCTTATACCTGAAGTACACAACATCCATCCAACAATGTACTACTCTCCTCTCCAAGCCACGATGACTTGACCACTGACGTCGATAATAAAATCAAGTACCACTTCCAGGACCTACTCCGCAAACGTCGATATCAATCGGACGTATTAATCGAAATAAACAATCACCGCAAATATTTCCTTCCCCTATACACAGAGAACGTAAAGAGATGACGAGGAATATACGTAGGTATCAGCATGTCACAGAAGCAAATCGAAATAACGCTGAAGGAGCATGTCCAACTTCCAAATGGAATCAATTCTAAGCTAAGTATACTAACGTTACTACGAAAGCGTGATAAAAACAGGTGTGACTAAAAAGTATATCTCTGTCCTGTTGGATCGATGGACCAACACGTCCCACGATTGATCCTCTCGCGCGAAGGTCTTGTCTCCCGTATTTTTGGAACGCTCGTATTTTTATCATGGCCGAGGCCACGGAGATCTCCGCGTTGTAAAATATCATTTATTTTCGTACGATACCCATTACGTTCCAGTAGGTCGTGTTGGTCTATCGGCTGGAAGACAATAATCGATAAAAACAGAGGGGCAAAGGCTAAAGGGCAATACGTGTCACGGGCCTTGTTCAGTACGCATCGACGATCTCGCAACGAGTTTGTATCGTCCACTTTTTTCTAATCCAATCGCAGCTATTATTCTCCCATCTCTTTCAGTTGTCGAGAGAAACGCGTGCACAAAAGAGATCGTGCAATCACGTTTGTGTTCATATACGGGAAAAAATGGGCGAAAGGATAAAGAGAATCTTAAAATTCGAATATCCGTGTCCACCATTTTGTTCTCAATCCAGTTCGTCATATCGTTTCCATTACGGTCCACCATTTTTGTTCCATTGAGACCCGTCATTTCGTATCCATTGCGAGTAATCATTTTCCTCTGATGCGGTCCGCCATTTTGTTTTCACCGCAGTCGGCCATTTTGCTTCGATTTCGGTCTATCATTTTGTTTTCGTCCAAACCCGCCATTTCGTTTCCACTGTGAGTTGTCATTTTGCTTTAATGCCATCGGCCATTTTATTTTCATCGCGGTCGGCCATTTTGCTTCGATTGCGGTCCACCATTTTCTTCTCACTGCGTGCGTTTTCATCGATACTGCCTTGTATTCGTAATATTTCGATCATGAGCGCTGGCTTTTCTTCTTATTCGTATTAGACTTCGCACATTCTCTTGAAAAATATGTTCAAAAGTCGCTTCATTGAAGTTTCAGTACCTTGCAATAATTCTCGGTATTCGTTGCGTGAACGTCGATCGCAGGGAGGAGTCGACACGAGGATTGTGAGTGATAGAATAAGTATAAAAGAGTAGAAGAAAAGGTAGGATGTTACTAGAAAGTTCGGTTTTTAGATCGGCTCATACCGGCTCGACGGCTTGCCCTCTCACAGAGTGGTAAGAACGTGAAACGTGAAAACGTGATCGTGAAACACGAGGGGGACAGCTCACGGGCCCCTGGTCCGCTTGGAATATTTACCGCACTCTTTACCTGCAGTCCTCATATTGAGAATGCTGATCTCTCCGAAGTAGGAACCAGCCTTAAGGGTAGCGAGGACTGTCTTCCCGTTATCAGTCACCACCTGCAGTCGCCCTCTGTTCACTATGTACATCTCCTTGCCTACCTCACCTGAAACAGACCCAAGCAGATTTTGTAAAAGAAGACTACCACTAGGAAAATGATCATCAGTTTTACACAGAGTCGATGATACGCATTAGAACACGCGGCACTTGAATATTTCTATGCAAGAGTTTGGTTTGACTTTAAGCTACGATCTGAATTGATCTAGGATTCGTGTCTACAACTGGTCTTAGTATTTGCACTATCGAGTGTTCAGTTAATGGTTGGTTGGGGGATCGATACATTTGTGGAACACGTCCAAGATTTTCTCAAGCTTGACTATACTGTTCAGCTATAGTCTGCTATAAACTTAGGCTACCTCGAGTTCTCTCCAGTTTATCGTTAGGGAAGATACTGCAGAGTGCTTAATATTTGATCAACTATCCTCGTCTCAGCATTTTGTACACTGTTCTTCAGAAGAAGACTCAGGAAGTGTGTACATCGTAGAATATCATGCGATAGGAATATTTACTGCCCGAGGAAATAATCTAGCGAATTTTGGCAGATTTCGTGGAACTAAATCTCCAGTACCAATATTTCATTAGTAGCCTAGCTTATAATAGGGTGCATCCTATTTGCAGATGACGGTACTAGCAGCTAGGCATGCATTTTCCCGTGTTCTAGACACCTCTGATGTCTATCTTGTCATCCTACCCTTATCCTAAGCCACCTTATCCGTTCCACTACTTCCGGGGATTAAACTATTGTTGCAGTAGGTTACAATAATTATTAAGATACTACGTTAAGAAATGGTGGTGAAGAATTGTGAGAAATGTAAGACATAAACAGTGCACTGGAAACAATAGGAGAATATAGAAATTAACGTGAGTGAAGGAAATATTTGCTGTGTTCGCAAAGTCAGCCAGCAATGATCTACAATCTATATTAATAATCTGAAAATTATATTCATTTCGTAATTATAATAATTAGATTACAATATTAATGATTAATTATAATAAATAGAGTATTATATTAATTACTAATTATAATATCTAGATTATTACATTAATCATTAACTGTAATTGTATAATTATTATATTAATCATTAATTGCATGAGTGATATGAAACTAACATGAGTCACGTATATTTCGTTCCAAATTATTACAAATTTCGCATTTCAAATATATTTAAAATTACAAAATTAATTACTCAAAGCTACAAATTTAATATAACGATTCACTTTTCCCCCATTTCTCCTATTATCGAAAACATTTTTATTTTATTGCAGTATAAATAAAGTAAGTAACGAAAAATAAGCGATGAAATCATTTTTTTCAGATCATTTTCATAATTACTAGCACAATGATTATAATTAAATTATAATAATATAAAAATATGGTTGATTAATGTAATAACTACATTAGAATCTGAATAAAGATCATGACTCGTAATAACTTATTCAGATATTCATAATGAAAATTTTCTTTTCAGAAACTGTAACTCTTTGCAGATAAACTGACCAACCTGACTATTTTATAGTAATGAAAAAGTGAAGATATCGTAAAATGAATGCTTCCAAAAATATTTCATATTTTGGGTGATGTTCAACGTATGTCGATGTCATATCTAACATGTCGTATTTATGATTCTTTGTCATCTTCTTTATACAGGGTAATTTGAGAAACTGGGCCGGGCTATAGCTCTTTTCTAAGAGAGGATGAAGAAAATTGATGGAAGGACATGTTATCTTGTTTAGTGACTTCCATTTTCCTGTGCCATATTTTTCTCAAGAGATACAGGTATTATACGTACATACGTGTACTTCATCCTTTTTCCCCGTAGCAAATATGTTTTGTTTTAAACGAATCTACCTGTATAATTACCCAAATATATTTATTACAAAACCATAGAAATATGAATAAGAATCAATTTATGTTTAAACAAAATTCAACGAAAACGATTAAACGATGCAATATTTTTCTTCGTCAATTTTATGTATCGTTATTTTATCTATTAGTAAATAATATAAATAAGATTACTATAAATAGATATAATAAATACGATTAATAGCTACTGTAAATATTTTCTGAATTACTTATGGCAACAAAAAGTATTGTACCTACATTTAGATCCTATACTAATTATTTAATTATGTTACAATTTATTTATTATGTTATACTTTATTTAATTATATCACACTATAATATTAATATTTCAATTATTATATTTAATATTAAGGTTTTATATGGTTAAGTCTATTGCTTAAAAATATAATTTTCTAAAATATTTCCCATGCAAAGAACAGAAAAACGTGTCTTTTAATATCAACTACCATCAGACACACATTCGTACATCTCTCCTTTAAAAAGGAAAGAAAAATATATCCATTGTAAGCCAAACTTAATGGAGAGAAAAATATGTCCAGGAAAAAGCCACAAAATCCAGTTCTTATACCTGAAGTACACAACATCCATCCAACAATGTACTACTCTCCTCTCCAAGCCACGATGACTTGACCACTGACGTCGATAATAAAATCAAGTACCACTTCCAGGACCTACTCCGCAAACGTCGATATCAATCGGACGTATTAATCGAAATAAACAATCACCGCAAATATTTCCTTCCCCTATACACAGAGAACGTAAAGAGATGACGAGGAATATACGTAGGTATCAGCATGTCACAGAAGCAAATCGAAATAACGCTGAAGGAGCATGTCCAACTTCCAAATGGAATCAATTCTAAGCTAAGTATACTAACGTTACTACGAAAGCGTGATAAAAACAGGTGTGACTAAAAAGTATATCTCTGTCCTGTTGGATCGATGGACCAACACGTCCCACGATTGATCCTCTCGCGCGAAGGTCTTGTCTCCCGTATTTTTGGAACGCTCGTATTTTTATCATGGCCGAGGCCACGGAGATCTCCGCGTTGTAAAATATCATTTATTTTCGTACGATACCCATTACGTTCCAGTAGGTCGTGTTGGTCTATCGGCTGGAAGACAATAATCGATAAAAACAGAGGGGCAAAGGCTAAAGGGCAATACGTGTCACGGGCCTTGTTCAGTACGCATCGACGATCTCGCAACGAGTTTGTATCGTCCACTTTTTTCTAATCCAATCGCAGCTATTATTCTCCCATCTCTTTCAGTTGTCGAGAGAAACGCGTGCACAAAAGAGATCGTGCAATCACGTTTGTGTTCATATACGGGAAAAAATGGGCGAAAGGATAAAGAGAATCTTAAAATTCGAATATCCGTGTCCACCATTTTGTTCTCAATCCAGTTCGTCATATCGTTTCCATTACGGTCCACCATTTTTGTTCCATTGAGACCCGTCATTTCGTATCCATTGCGAGTAATCATTTTCCTCTGATGCGGTCCGCCATTTTGTTTTCACCGCAGTCGGCCATTTTGCTTCGATTTCGGTCTATCATTTTGTTTTCGTCCAAACCCGCCATTTCGTTTCCACTGTGAGTTGTCATTTTGCTTTAATGCCATCGGCCATTTTATTTTCATCGCGGTCGGCCATTTTGCTTCGATTGCGGTCCACCATTTTCTTCTCACTGCGTGCGTTTTCATCGATACTGCCTTGTATTCGTAATATTTCGATCATGAGCGCTGGCTTTTCTTCTTATTCGTATTAGACTTCGCACATTCTCTTGAAAAATATGTTCAAAAGTCGCTTCATTGAAGTTTCAGTACCTTGCAATAATTCTCGGTATTCGTTGCGTGAACGTCGATCGCAGGGAGGAGTCGACACGAGGATTGTGAGTGATAGAATAAGTATAAAAGAGTAGAAGAAAAGGTAGGATGTTACTAGAAAGTTCGGTTTTTAGATCGGCTCATACCGGCTCGACGGCTTGCCCTCTCACAGAGTGGTAAGAACGTGAAACGTGAAAACGTGATCGTGAAACACGAGGGGGACAGCTCACGGGCCCCTGGTCCGCTTGGAATATTTACCGCACTCTTTACCTGCAGTCCTCATATTGAGAATGCTGATCTCTCCGAAGTAGGAACCAGCCTTAAGGGTAGCGAGGACTGTCTTCCCGTTATCAGTCACCACCTGCAGTCGCCCTCTGTTCACTATGTACATCTCCTTGCCTACCTCACCTGAAACAGACCCAAGCAGATTTTGTAAAAGAAGACTACCACTAGGAAAATGATCATCAGTTTTACACAGAGTCGATGATACGCATTAGAACACGCGGCACTTGAATATTTCTATGCAAGAGTTTGGTTTGACTTTAAGCTACGATCTGAATTGATCTAGGATTCGTGTCTACAACTGGTCTTAGTATTTGCACTATCGAGTGTTCAGTTAATGGTTGGTTGGGGGATCGATACATTTGTGGAACACGTCCAAGATTTTCTCAAGCTTGACTATACTGTTCAGCTATAGTCTGCTATAAACTTAGGCTACCTCGAGTTCTCTCCAGTTTATCGTTAGGGAAGATACTGCAGAGTGCTTAATATTTGATCAACTATCCTCGTCTCAGCATTTTGTACACTGTTCTTCAGAAGAAGACTCAGGAAGTGTGTACATCGTAGAATATCATGCGATAGGAATATTTACTGCCCGAGGAAATAATCTAGCGAATTTTGGCAGATTTCGTGGAACTAAATCTCCAGTACCAATATTTCATTAGTAGCCTAGCTTATAATAGGGTGCATCCTATTTGCAGATGACGGTACTAGCAGCTAGGCATGCATTTTCCCGTGTTCTAGACACCTCTGATGTCTATCTTGTCATCCTACCCTTATCCTAAGCCACCTTATCCGTTCCACTACTTCCGGGGATTAAACCTACATCAAGTGGCGTCGAAACTTGATTTTCTATGCACGTCAGAAAACGTATGTTCAAGATATTCGTCAATTACTGTAAAACATGAAACTTCATAATCACTGACGCACTTATAACTATATTGAATACACATTATTTAAATCATTTGCAAAAATTAGTAATTAGGGCAACAGTTGGGAACCAAACGACATTTTAAATGACGAATGATCGCGATTTGTTTTCAGAAGGTCATGAGAATGTCAAGAGTGATCACTTTTGGAAAATATTTCAATACGTTGAGTGTGGTTCGCAGTTATCCGTTCGGTCTACGAGTACGATGCAGCCAATGTCCATTGAGAAAGACAGTATAATGGTATAGAAAGTTAGCTTTCGAACCTTTTTAAATACATTAAATGTATCATTCTCACCCTCGGCACTGGATGGATTCCAGGTTCAAGGAGGTTTGAGGATTTTCTGGCAAGTTCTCGGTAAACCCTCTGCTTCCTATATATAGAGTTTTCAAAACTTTCCAATAGTATCCCTGTCTAAGGCAGGGCCTGCTAGGTAGCCTTACTGATGAGTCCACCAGCATCTCTACCTTTTACTTTCATCCTTTCTAGCACCACCGTAACACCGAGGATACCTGCTAACCAACTGACAACAACAACCTTGGAAAAGTTCTCCTATAATCTAAACGAAAAGTGTACTGTCAGCTTTTATGGACTGACGCCCTCTATAATCAAATGGAATCAAACCAACTGACGTGTTCAGAACCCCCGATGAAGCTGACGTTTGCCTATAGCTCTATAGTTCTAGGATGCAGCAAATTTTGGGGAAGCTAGTGGGCCCACTCCGATCAAATCCACTTACTTCAACTCTCTATAGTGACACCCATACTCCGGGTGGGTATGGGTCCTCCAACTGAATGGGGAAGAATGAATGACAACGTCGGCCATGGTGATGCAACTGCTGGATTTTCTACATATTTAGTCAGATCAGAAGCAATCAAAGAGAAAAACTCCTTATGGCTGATTATGGGTCAAATAGTCCTATTACTCTATACGATTGGGTGTGGTACCGTTTGGATATGGAGTGTTGGTTTCGCATCCAATGTCTCCAGGTTACAGGCCAATCGTCCAGGTTATGTAAGAGCAGAACACCGCGTCTGAGACGCTCTACATACACAATAGAAGTCAAACGGAACAGCAAAGGAGAAAGTCCATCTCTGGAGAGCCATCGGCGAGATGCGATTTGTTTGCAGAAGACCGCGACAAAGTCAAAAGTGATGACTTTCGGAAGACACTTTAATTGGGATAACAGTCGATAGTCAAACGGAATAGCAAAGAGGAAACTCCTTCGGAGAGCCATCGGCGAGATGCGATTTGTTTCCAGGAAGCCACGACAAAGTCAGCGTTGGCGGGTTAAAGTAGTAACGGGCAGTCATAAGTCGGGCTCAACTCGGCTGACGCCAACTACGCGGCAGTGATGCACTCGAAGTAGGGTCGGCCATCAGACAGCAGCATCTAGCGCGGTAGGAAATGGCGTCCGCCGCGTTCCAACGGTCATGCCGCAGTCGTTTCCACGGCGATGAAGAGACTACAGGGAAGGAAGACGATGGCTTCCTTCTCTGTCCGCTTGCAGCATCCACGTCGCGCCCTCTCTGTCCCTCGGTACCGTTCTTAACCCCGAGGGAGGGAAAATTATTTGCCTGGCTGCTCACGTTCGTTCGCGCCAGCCACCGAAGAAATACTGACCGATCGCTGACGTATCCAACGAAAACTATTCCACGCTTGGTTGCTTTTAATTAAATCCACGATTTCATTCGCTTAGACACGTTTCTTCGTGATATATCCTTTCCGATCTTTCTTCCTTCTCTTCCATTTTCCGATTTCCGATTTATGTCTCATGATTTGCATATTTTCTATCAAATATTTTTCTGGTTATTTTTGTTATGTATTATGGGGTTTTTACATTTGATGATGTGGATTGTGGATGGATGTGCTTTGGGGCTTTTGTTTGATGCTGTTGGTTACTCTTATTTTCCTTTTTGCGATTTAGGATTTACATTTGACGACGCGGATTATTCGTGTTAAATTTTTTCCTAGTTCTTTTTATGTGCTTTGGGATTTTTATCTTGTGGTGTTGGTTACTCTTACTTTTACCTTTCTTTCTTTTTGTGGTTTGGGATTTTTACATTTCATAATGTGGATTATTCGTATCAAATTTCTTCCTAGTTCTTTAGTTACGTGCTTGGGGATTTTTGTTTAATGGTGTTGGTTAACTCTTATTTTCCTTTTTGCGATTTAGGATTTACGTTTGGTAACGCGGATTATTCGTATAAAATTTTTTCCTAGTTCTTTTGTTGTCTGCTTTGCGATTTTTATTCTATGATGTTGGTTACTCTTATTTTTACCTTTCTTTCTTTTTATGGATTGGGGTTTTTACATTCGATGATGTGGATCATTAGTGTTAAATTTTTTCCTAGTTCTTTTTGCTATGTGCTTTGGGGCTTTTGTTTTATGCACTTGGTTACCCTTATTTTAATCTTTCTTTTTCTTTTTGTGGTCTAGAGTTTTTACATTGGATGATGTGAATTCTTTGTATCCAATTCATTCTTGGTCCGTTTGTTACGTGCTTTAGGGTTTTTATTCCATGATGTTGGTTACTCTTATTTTCTTCTTTTTTGCGATTTAAGATTTACGTTTCATGATGTGGATTATTTGTATCAAATTTTTTCTTCGTTCTTTTTGATATCTGTTTTGAGATTATCCTATGGCGCTGGATACTCTGATTTTCACCTTTCTTTCTTTTTATGGTTTGGCGTTTTTATATTCGATGATGTGGATTATTCGTATCAAATTTTTTCCTAGTTCCTTTTGTCATGTGCTTCAGGATTTTTATCCTATGGTGCTGGTTACTCTTATTTTCTTCCTTTTTGCGATTTAGGATCTATGTTTAATGATATGAATTATTTGTTTCAAATTCTTGACTTGTTCTTTTTGTTATGTGCTTTTGAGGTTTTTGTTCGATGATGTTAATTATTCCGTAACAAATCCATTCTATTTGGAATTGTTCACTTTTTGAGGTTAAAAGCTTGAATATTTTATGTCAAATTTTATTCCTATTATTTCTGTTTCTGATATGTATTTAGGTTTCTGTTCGATGGTGTTGGATTTTTATAATGATTCCTTTTCTGTCCCTTTCTTCTTTTTTGTAGTTCAAAACATCATCTCGAAGGGAGTACTTAGAAGACACAGAATCTTACCTACACCAAAAGAATTAGAATTCGAATCATTACACACGATGCTGAAGAAAATGCTTCAAGACCTGAAAGACTCATAATATACTCATCAAAAAGGATAAACGAGATCCAACCAATATAGATTCTACAATCAACCCCTTCCATATAAAATCAATTTCTATCATTCACAAACGCCAGTCATCACCTAGACAGTGGAACGAATAACACGAAAAAACCTTGCACAAGGTAGCCCAAAGTATCTCAAAACACAAATTAACAAAATCAGTTTACATTTCCACTCTTCTCTTCATTCTCTCTCATCATAAATTTAACCAAATCACCAAGTCAGACCGAAAATCAAATTGCCTAAACTACCTACCCAAACTCATTACCACTTTCTCGCAATTTAAGTCTGAACTCCAACCTAAAAGTCGTGCTTATCACGCTCATTAACGACAAAGAGCAGAGGGGGGTCCAAGATAGATGCAGATAATCGCGTCCTGTTATCGAACACACGTTTCTTCGCGTTAACCCCGAACCTCGTTTGCTTGGTCCCCGAGAGGAACGTCCGAGAAGATAAAGTTCCGAGGGGACGCTTAGCATGGAAAATTTTTAATAAGTCATCCGGCCACCAGTGATTCCCTCGATCTGGTCCAGGGCTAGTTATCTTGGCGAATAAAGTATTTCGTTCATAACTGCGCCTTCTGGGTACGCTATTGGCAACGGGGCCAAGTGGAAAGGGTAGGCAATCGCTTGTGGAAGCTCTGCCAGCTAGGGTACATCCATTGGCAGGGTTCCAGCTGCTCGTTTGCGTCGTGTCTAGGAAAAACGTGTCGTGATGTGTAAGATGGAGAAAAAAGAAGGAAAGATGGAGGAACGGAAGAGGAAGGGAGGAAATCCGGAGGCGCGGAAGCTGCAGGTTACCTTTGCGACAGATGTAGTCGCCAGGTGAGAAAAGTACGGGTCGCAGTCTTAGCACCAGCTCGCACAGGAAGCCAGCCTCCGTGTTCTGGAAGATCTCCACCCTCCGCAACGTGTCCAGGTGAACGTTTATCGCGATTTCGGCCTTCAGCTTGTCTGCAATGTTATGTGATAAGATTAATTTCAGAGTTGGACAGGCTCTTGTTTCGACTCGCACGATTTGGGATGACAGGATTTAGACTTCAGAGATCGGGCAAGGTTTTTCGAGGGACCTGGATGAATTTATCTCTCCTTTTAAATTTTATTTCTTTCTGCGTTGTCTTCATCCTTTAATCTTAATTATTTCTTTATTGTTTCTATTTCCAGTTTCAATTATTTTTCAATTTCTGTTCCTAGTTTCAATTATTTTTTAACTTTTATTTCGAATTTTAATTATTCCTTAATTTTTATTTACAATTTCAATTATTTTTCAATCTTCTGGACCTAACCTTAATTATTCTTGTTTTATTTCCAATTTTAATTATTTTACAATTTTTATTTCGAATTTTAAGTATTTCTTAATATTTATTTTCAATTTCAATCATTTTTTAACGTTTTGGACCCAGTTTTAATTATTCTTGAATTTCATTCCCAATTTTAATTATTTTTCAATTTTGATTTCGAATTTTAAGTATTCCTTAATATTTATTTGCAATTTCAATTATTTTTCAACGTTTTTTACTCAATCTTAATTATTCTTGAATTTTATTTCCAATTTCAATTATTTTTCAACTTTTATTTCGAATTTTAAGTATTCCTAAATTTTTATTTCTAATTTCAATTATTTTTCAATTTTTTGGAAGCGATCTTAATTATTCTTGAATTTTAATTTCCAATTTCAATCGTGTTTCAATTTTTATTTCGAACTGCAATTATTTTTCAATTTTCTGTTACCAATCTTAATTATTTTTCAATTTTTCTAATTGGAATTATTCTCCGATTTGTATTTGTATTAAATTTTGATTATTCTTTCATTCTGATTTCTATCCTCATTCATAATTATTTGCATTTTTAATCTTAATTATTTCCTATTTTTATTTCTAGACTTAGTTACATTTTAATCATTTTCGTTTCCAATTTTAATTATTCTTCAATCGTTTTCATACCAATTTTAATAATACTTTAATTCTTGATACTTTAATTTTTATAATACGTTATTTTTATATTACATTATCGTGCTAAATTATGTCATCTTACTAACGTACTTAAACGAGCTGTTTGCTACGGTTAATGCTCGAAATGCACATATGAGATCGGAATTCAGCGACAAATTGTCTCAGGAAAATGTTTCACCGACGTTACGTGCATCCCCCTGGCCAAATAAAAGTACGAAGGAAAATTTCTACGTGCGTCACATTAATGCGAGACGAAATAAGACTGGTGCAACGACGAGTAAAATAAATCCGCTGGAATAAACCTTGATACGCGATTCACATGTATGAGGAGAAATAAGGGGGAAGGAAGAAGAAATTATCGAGGCAGAAAAGCATCGCGTAGGATGCTAAATGCTGTGGAAAAAATTAGAGAAATAGAGAATTTGATATACTTCGAAGGAACATTTATGCATGTGAAATCTGTAATAAAATGTTTTTAAATATTTTGTGTCATGAAAATATCGTATGTTATTATACCTTAGTTAAGTACTATGCATATAACAATATTATCTATTAATTTATTTAATAATACTGTTATTTATATTATATTCATATTACTAATATTATTATTACTATGTTAGTACAATATAGTATTATATAGTATTATATAGTACCACATATTAGTACACAATAATGCTAATAATATTACTAGTTTTATTTTGAATACAACATTAGTATTAAATTTTCACTTACAGATGTAAACTATATCATGTTATATTGTATTATAAAGGATGTCCGAAAATTCACTTCAGATTTGAATTTTGCGCCATTTGTGCGGTGAAGTGTTGCCAACAAAAAGAAAAAGATGGCGTGACAGCTGACGGTTCAGAGTTATTAAAAATGGAGCGTTACACGAAAGAACAACGCGTCTTCACTGTTGAGCAATACTTCAAAAATAAAGTTTGTTTGTTTTCTACTAAAATTTTCTTCCTAAAATAGTAATAAATAGTAATAAATTACTTACTTCATAAAATAGTAATAAATAATAATAAATTATAAATTATACTAGTTAAAATTACTACTGCGTAAATTTTGAGACACCCTTTAATATATCACATAATACTGTACTTCTGTATTACAGAATATATTAATTATATGCCTGTAGTATAGTATTTTTATTAATGTCTTTCATTTCTATTGATTATTTAATTTTTCGTTTATTTTCCTAGCATTCCTTCATAATTTCGTCAATATTTTCACATCTATCAGAAATGTTTGGAAGTATCTGCTCATCAATCAACGCGTTATCCACGAAAGTATTAGTGTGACGTGAAGAAAATGAGAAGGAAATCATTTAGTCATTCGAGTGTCAAGTGAGAAGTATAATTCTTTATATCGAATAAAATATTGTTTATCTAAGCAATTAAACAAGTATTTTCACTTAGGAACTTATCGATATTCAAATTTAAATGTTCACTTTTCTAAGGCCGTCACTTAAACCTAACTTCATTCACTTTAACTACTACGTTTTATTTATTATTTCCAAAAATTTGTTTTCTAGTAGAAAAAATAACGTTATCATTTATTTAATGCGAATATAGTATGATTATTCATTAGATATTATTTTCTTCGTCATTTTCTTTCCAAAAATGCAAGCTTCTGATCTAAGCAAGAACGAGCTTTTTTAGAAATGGATTCAGATAAAGCTTACCGGGAAGACAGCTGACAGCTTTTTCTTCGTCCGAACATTTTTGCGTCAGCCAAAGGTAGTCGAACCATTTGATCACCTTCACCTGAAGATGCTTTGGCACTCTCCTCATCCTCATATAGGTTTTCACTCCATCCAACTTTGCTGTAACCAGAAAAGAAAGAATCATTAATATTAGCGTAATTATACAATTATATATAAATTTACACTATTTTACTTCACTATATAACATTATCTTTGTTTCTGCTATAAAGCATTATTTTATTATTCACGAACGTATTCAAATTCTCCCGCCGTAACCTACTCCAACGCCGCTAGATGTCGACACAAAACCAATGAGCGCGTTAACTACTCCCTTGTTTCTCATTTTCGACTTTCTCCTCCTCTAATTACTATAAATATGTTCTTATAATAAAACTTTACTAATAATATTAGTATAATTATATTATTCGAAAATAGTTATATCCTAGGGAATCAACAGATGGCGTTAGTCTTCGCAACATCGAGTTTCCCTTCTAGAAAAACAGACACTATGGTGATCTCTGTATTCGATTAGATCTTCCTGCTTGTATCAACGTGATAAATAATATTTATAAGGTATTAATATACTATAATACATTTACTATAAAACTAATATTACATTTTATTAATCTACCATTAATTATATTTATAAATTATCAAGTCCCAATATTGCATTTTATATAGGAAACAATTTTTCTCAACAAATTTTACTTTGCATATAAAATACCTATACACCTATTACAAATATTTCTGAAATTTTAATGTATCTCGATTGAATTATTTCTTTATATTAAAATCAGCAATTATTAAATTACTCCATTATTTCTCCCATAAACCATATACTAATAATATATAACCTAACCTATATATATTATAACTAGGATATACACAGTTTATTATTATTATTATTTATAACTACAATTTGTATATAATACATAATAGGATCACATCAGTCCTTGCACTTGGCATTTTTTCGTCACAGAAAAATAGAAATTCGAAATTGCCATAAAGTCATCGCCATTTTTTAGTATAGTAAATAAGCAATCGCGTAGAATCATTTGATTTCGGTATCTCACGAAACTTCGCGTTACTTTAAATCCAACGTATTAATTAATCTCGATCTTTAGAATTTTTTCAAAATGGCAACTCGAGCGCAAAGAATCAAAGAGGCCATTTTCCGAAATTACAAATCCCAACCGTAAAAATCGATATCGAAGAGAAAGGGAGGGAAATAATTTTTCCCAGAATGAAAACGGTTTTTCTCTGCAACGTGGATAAAACATCGGATCATCGTTAGCGAAAACATTGTTTAACCAAAATCCCGCGGAACACTTCAAAAGCCGCATCCGTCACCGGTTGCCCCCCCGCCCCCCCTCCCGCCAGTCACGTTTGATCGTTTGATTTAATTTGCAAAACCGCGCTCTCTCGAAATCTTTTGCAACGGCGAATACCGATAAAAGTGCACGAAGCACCGTGCTCGATCACAATGGCCACGCATGCGGCCATCGTTCCATTTCGAGCGCGAACCGGAATTAACAGAAAATTTCGCGAATATCTCGCGGCGTTTCCGCGAAACTGACGTTTGATGCTTGAATTAATTAGCGTGGTTTAAATGGAAAAATATTCCCGTGGAATCTATGGGTGTGATCAATGTATAGAATAATGCTCTTTACGTGTCGCCGCGACGCTCCATTCAAACTGATCCCGTCAGGCGCGTTTGACGTTCGGTAATTTATGAAAATTAAACAACAGCCGGACACGCAAACGTTATCGCGTATTAAGCCGAGTCTTCCCGGATGGGGATACACGTCACGTTTGGAAAATGTTTCCGCGGATGTTTTCGAGAATTCGCTGTTTTAATTGGATACGGGTCTTTTTCCCATTCCGAATTATGAAGAGCCAACGGTGAAACAGGGATTGAATTGAGTCACACCGTGAGATTTGTAAATTTCGTGAATGTTTACTTCGGTAGTTTTTATTTTCATTATTTTGTTCTGCGTATATGCATGTGTTTTCTGCTTTTTAAGGAGACTCTATATTGTTAATGAAATGGAAAATTTAGAGATTTTTATTAATTTTGATTATTTTTTCCTTTTTTCAAAACAATTTTGATTAGTTTTTCCTTTTCAAACTGTATGTTTACTTTGATAGTTTTTATCAATTTTAATTATTTTGTTCTATATATATGTATGTTTTCTCTTTTTCAAGGAGGCTCTATGTTGTTAATGAAATGCAAAATTTAGAGATTTTTATTAATTTTGATTATTTTTTCCTTTCTTCAATAACCTGTATGTTATAATGAAATGAAAAATGTGGTGATTGCTACTAATTCGGTTAATTTGGTCAAAATATTGGTAAAAAATATATTTATTTTTGTAAGGAGGCTATATCTTGTTAACGAAACGAAAGATATAGTGATTTTTATTAATTCTGATTACTTTCTTCTGTATATATATTTTTTCTTCTTTTAAGTAAGCTGTATGTTATTAATGAAATTGGAAATTTGGTGGCTTTTGTTAATTCTGTTAATCTTATCTCTCTCTCTCTCTCCCTTTTTCTTTATATAAATATATATATATTTTAAGCAAGCTATATGTTGTTAATGAAATGAAAAATTTAGTGGTTTCTGTCTATTTTGATTATTTTATTGTATATTTATATTTCTTTTTGTTTTTAAAATGGCAATATGCTGTTATTTAAATGAAAAATATAGTTGTTTTTATTAATTCAATATAATTTTTATAATTAATTAATACAATATAATTAATATTATAAAATTAATATTATAACAATATATAATAATAATTAATATAATTAATTATAATATAATGTTTTTAATAAAATGAAAGTTACAGAAGCTTGAGAAATTTTTCTGAAAATATATGTATATACTAATTGACAATTCATTGCACACTGCAATTAATGATTCCTTTTAAAAACAGTAAAGAAAAATAATCGAAATTGGAGAAAAACGATAGAGTTTCAATTTATAGCACACTTAATCAAATTTGAGATAGAGCAAATAACAAAGAACACGATTCATTGATAAAATCATCGGGTGTTTTGTTTTTACTCTTCACTCTAAGAATCATCAAATTCAATTTCCCCGAATAGCCAGTCTTTCAATATCGAAAAATTCTGTTCCACGCTTTTCAATCGCTTTTATTCGTGGAATCGTTCAGCGTAAAAAATGCTACAATTCATCGCAGAGTATTCGCGTTTTCCAAATCTTTGGATGTAAACAGAAACTGTCGAGACAAGTGTGCTTCGTCGACCGGAAAGCTCGCTACGTTCTATTGCGGGACACGCAATTTTCGTGAGCTGAAACTATCAGCCAGCGATGTTAAGATCGAGTATTGCGGGTTATCAGCCGTGCAATCATAACACGGGTCACAGGTCAATCGTAATTCAGTGAAACGGAAAACCAAGATACGCTTCGAGTTTTATCAGAACTGGTTATAGAGATACCAGTTGAGTCAGCTGTCATACCTAAACGAGGATTAAGACGAAATGACACGACAGGGATCCTCGTTTTCTTTAAAATCAGATAAACTACCATTATTTCCATTATCCGTTTTCATTACAATAACTATATTATTATTGTAGGATTAATGCTAGATTAATCCTATGCTGACACAGATCTGAGCGTCTAATAAACGACTCCTTTTTCATGGCAAAACAGATTCATTTAAATTAAAATATTACACTAGGTTTCTCTCAACTCTAACTCTCAAACACACGATTCTCTACTCACTATGTTTCATTCACTCACTATGAAACAGTTGTCCAATATTAATCCTTTCGCTACTAGGGGTGACTATAGGCACAGGCCACGAGACGCCATTTACACACGACGGGTGACTATAGTCACCGGCCAGGAGGCGCCACATGCATGAGACGGGTGACTATAGTCACCGGTCACGAGATGCAACCTACACACGACGGGTTACACACGACGGGTGACTATAGTCACCGGCCAGGAGGCGCCACATGCATGAGACGGGTGACTATAGTCACCGGTCACGAGATGCAACCTACACACGACGGGTGACTATAGTCATCGGCTAGGAGGCGCCACATGCACGCCACGGGCGACTATAGTCATCGGCCACGAGATGCCATCTACACACGATAGGTGACTATAGTCACCCTCCAGGAGGCGCCACATGCACGTCACGGGTGACTATAGTCACCGGCCACGAGATGCCACCTATATACGACGGGTGACTATAATCACCGGCTACGAAGCGCCACCTACATACGACGGGTGACTATAGTCACCCTCCAGGAGGCGCCACATGCACGTCACGGGTGACTATAGTCCCCGGCCACGAGATGCCACCTATATACGACGGGTGACTATAATCACCGGCTACGAAGCGCCACCTACATACGACGGGTGACTATAGTCACCGGCTAGCAGGCGCCACATGCACGCCACGGGCGACTATAGTCATCGGCCACGAGATGCCATTTACACACGACAGGTGACTATAGTCACCGGCCCCGAGACGCCACCTACTTAGATATATGATTTAATCTGCTGAGAGGGCGTCGAGGCATGTCTAACCCTGGGCGTAACAGTCGTAATACAAAATAATAAAATCTTTAGAATTATCGAAGATTAAAATAAGAGTTATGCTATGAATAGGCTCTCCAGGACGGAACATCTATTCCCTATATTTGCCAATCAAAAGTATCCCTACATGAGTACGCATTTTGCAAAGAGGAAGTCGCAAAAATAGATGCAGCAGACAACGCGCGTTAACCGAAATCACATTCCCCAAGGTGAGCTCCCAATTTCAGCCATAATATCGTATCACCTAACGCTACGTTGTCCCTGCAGAAGCGTTTAATTCACCTTCAGCGTGAATTCGCATAGCCGTGAGGAGAACGGAAATTATGGCGCTGGCCCAGGCGTATTCTCCCTTCGCGTACATAAAGAGGGATTTCACGGCAGATGCGCGTAATTTCGCAAGCTTTTTCTTCGTAACCCCCCCCTCCCCCCGCCGTAATTTCGCGAATGTAACGCTCGTAAAAGCCGACTGCAGAGGACTCAAAGAGCCTCTGTGTCACGGGATCACGGGGTGTTCCGATCGGCCAAGAGAGTCCGGGAACAGGAAGTATCGATTCGCATGAGACCTCGAGTTTCCGTGCCTTTCAATCGACGATCTTTTAATTATCTCGGTTTTCCGAGAGATAGATACGCTTCCGCTTTGTCGTAGAGTATATGCACTCGAGATGGGTGCTTCTTAACCTTTTCTGGATGACGGAACACATTTGTCACGGTAGATACGCTTTTTCTTTGTCATAGAGTATGTGCACTATAGATGGGTGTTTCTTAACATTTTTCTGATCACGGAACATTTTTATAGAGATAGAGGTTATATCTCTTTGTCATAGAGTATATGCACTCTAGATTGGTGTTTCTTAACCTTCTCTAGATCGGGGAACACTAATGTCGCGATATGGGCTCTTTTCTTTTGTCATAGAGTATATGCACTATAGATGGGTGATTCTTAACATTTTTCAGATCACGGAACATTTTTATAGAGATAGAGGTCCTTTTTCTTTGTCATAGAGTATACATGTTCTAGTAGATGGGTGCTTCTTAATCTTTTTCAGATCATGAAACGGTTTTGTTACGATAGAGATTTCTTTTTCTTTGTCATAGAGTATATATACTCTAGATGGGTGCTTTTTAATCTTTTTTGGATCACGGAGTACATACACCCTAGTAAACAAGTGCTTCATAACCTTTTCTGGATGATGGAACATTTTTGTTGTGGTAGATACTCTATTTCTTTGTCATAGAGTATATGTAATCTAGATGGGTGCTTTTTAATCTTTTTTGGATCACGGAGTATATAGACCCTAGGAGATGAGTGCTTCTTAATCTTTTCTGGATGACAGAATACTTTTGTCATGGTAGATACCCTTTTTGTTTGTCATAGAGTATATGCACTCTAGATTGGTATTTCTTAACCCTCTCTAGACCAGGGAATACTAATTTCGTGATGCGGGCCCTTTCCTTTTGTCATAGAGTATATACACTCTAGATGGGTGCTTCTCAACCTTTTCCAGATCATGGAACATTTTTATACGCATAGAGGTCCTTGATATAATATACATACTCTGATAGATGGGTGCTTCTTAACCTTTTCTAGATCACGGAACACTCTTATCGCGATAAAGATCCTTTTTCTTTTTCATAGAGTATATGTACTCTAGGTAGGTGCTTCTTAATCTTTTTTTGGATCACGGAGCACTATTATCGTGATAGAGATCCCTTTTCTTTGTCATAGAATATATGCATTCCAGATAGGTGTTTCTTAACCTTTTCCAGGTCACGGAAGACATTTCACGCGATAGATACCCTTTTTCTTTGTCATAGGGTATACGTATTCTAGATGGATGTGCCTTAACCTTTCCAAAGGCACGAAAGAAAAATTTTTGGGAACAATATCTTTTATCAACTGAATCGTACACTATTAATCCTCTCTTGTAAAATTAAATTTGATTTATAATCATATAATTCCTTCTTTCGCCAATATATGTATATTATACCACTTTGATGTTATCAAGACACATTGAAAATGATAGTATGATCTAACTTTTGGACGGTGGTATGTCCTATGATCGCATTTCAGTCAGTTAGAGTATTCGAAAGTGAATAGGTCTAATCTAAATTGATTGGGTACAATTTCAACAGCGGCATGTAGATGTCACTAGCGTCGCGTGGACTTAGAAATACACGCACGTTGTGCATCTAGATCGTGTTCCATGCTCATTGAGGGCATTAAGAGGTTTCTTCTCCTTTATACACGTGCTTCTTCGTGTCACACTAAAAGATCCCATTGAATTCCTGTTAGTTCATTTCGTTTAATTTCCCTCCCTGCTTTTTTGTACAAATGCAACCTTTCCATCGTTTCTTTCGATTCTTTATTACCTTCTAACTCGGGACTTCAATACAAAGTGCTCTTAAATTATACATAATAGCCTAGTACCTTAATCCTTTTAGTTTTGACCCACAAAGTTGAACCTAACTGTGGGAAAAGTACCGAATCAAGCCGGCGAGTTCGGCGAGCTATTACAGAACCTTTGTAAAAATTTTATCCCAAATCCTACGATCGTATCTCAATCAGACAAAGTCATTCTAAAATGTACACAGGTCTTAGTTCATTAATCCTCTTAAAAGCAGCATTGTCTTTTCACGACCTCGCCGACGACTCTCCACACGCCTTGATGCTCGAGTAAAAGAAGTATCGGTCCAAACATCCGTGGTCGAAGTTTTCCTAGGACGAAGCACTGTTCCCGTCACTCTTCTCACAGGGCTAAGTGTAAAAGCTTTTCTTAGCTTTGGATTTGCCGTGTAATTGAAAAGTTATTCGCGATTGGATTATTTAAAGTCTAAATACTCCAGAAAAATGTCTGAAATATTCCAGGACCATTTTGCTGACAGTAGCTAGAACAGATTAGTACAAATCATTCCATGCTTTATACGAATTAGAACTTGTTGAACCACAAGACTGATCACATGAACATTCCTATAACTACTGGACTGGATTGAACAGAGCTCATGCGATTCTGCTGCAATTAGAACTCGTATGACTACTGAACTATGCATGTTAGAATTCTCTTGAACTCGCGATGGGTTCGCGAGTTTGAGCTCTATTCAATTGATCGTATCAGTAGAACAACAAGTGGAGTGTAAGGATAGAACTGTGTGCACAAAAATCACTAATTTCCTGTATAATTATACACACATACATAATTCGTCGTATAAGTTCAGAATTAGTAATCAGTTTATTCGTATTTATTTAAATTTATTTAACAATTCGTTCATAAGTTCAATTTTACATAATTTTCAGGTATTCTGTTTAAAATAGAAACAGGAAACACGAGTTTCTTGACTTTCAGTAGTTTGAATCGAGATTTTCAGAGCTATTAAACAACCTTTAATTTGAGGTTATGTTATCGATGTAAACGCGTTACTGCATTCGAAACTTTAAATTGCAAAAAGCTGCGAGTCTTCGAATTTTTCACCTAGAATTATGTACAGCGAGGACATAACGTTGCGCGCGACAAGCGATCCTAACCTAAAAATGGGCGAAACCGCGACGCGCGACAGCGTCAAAAATGGCGGCGCATCCTGGCGGTCGATCCATAAATTCAGTTCGGTTCAATGCCCTAAACAACGACGCGAGACTTGCTGTTCGTTCACGACGATGCACCCCTAAAGCTTTATGTAATTTACATGAGCGTGCGACTGCAGATGCGGAATATATGAATACTTTTCCAGGAACACGCGAACGATTCGCTTATGGGAAATGCACCGGCGGATGATTTACACATAGTACAAACAGCCGTTTGTACCTTATTAAACGTCTCGAGTAACGCTGTTCCGCAATACGTGTTCTCTCCGGTTGTTTATTCTCAGCGTCTAAGCCGAGGGATTATGCGGTATTTACGATTTGTCTGAGAGAACATATTCCGATCCTCCATTCTTCTCTATTTTTATTTCTCCGTTTTACCTTGGTAATTTTACAGCAAGAAATTTGTGAAATTCGAGAATAATTCTGATATGGCGATTAAAAATTTTGGAATTTACTGTACGTCTGATGGAATCATTGTATTTTTTAATGTTTTATTCAAGATGTCGACAGTCTGATGGTGTTCATATTTGGATGATTAATTTATTTATTAGTTTGTTAAAAATGCTGTATTTAGGTACCTTTAAAGAGGCAATGTTTTTTCAACGTACTGTACCGTTTCCACATCGGCGTTCAATTTCATTTAATAATTTCATTGTACACAGTTAACGGTCGAATCGGAAGTAATTATGCACGCAGTAACTGATAATGGAATTATTAAAGCTTCAGTTTTGTAATACAATCGAAAGTAGTTGCACGCTCTCGGTAAATATAAAAAGAAAAATTCGGAAATTTGATAATTCGATTAATCGTAAGTTAGCAACTTCAATACCAACATAAAATATACAGAATCAAAATACATACATACACATGGATCTTGACTTGGATATTATCTCAATATCAAAGAATCCTATAAAAATTATTAATAGCAGTAAAAAAAATCAAAGAACCAAAAATCAAAGCACCATAAAAGGAAATCATCCCATTTATTAATTTTCGATTTATTATTATTAATTTTCTATTTTTCTAATTTTTATTTTTCATAAAATAAGAATGCTGTTACACTTCAACACTGAAAGAAAAATCACCATGGTTACTAACACAACAGCCATGAATATCAAAGTTTCAAAATTTGGAACGAGCCTAATCGAGTCTAATCCTTAAGAGGGCAGGACAGTTGGACGCGCTTAAAAATTAGCGATACTTCAAAGAAACAGTCAAAACAAAAAGTAATCGTTTGATTAATATAAGCTTTCGTGACTCGTTTCAACATATTACAATTATATGCAAAAATAATTTGTTTCAAAACCTGGGACCTTTCGTGTATTACTATTAAGACTTCAGACTACTACTTAAGACAAAGAAAAAAATTGATTTCTTCAAAATTTCAAATTATCATGCCACCTTAACACGAAAAATATAGAAGAAAGAAGTAGGATCATAATTACAATTAATATCAAAGAACACCGTCTGGAATTTCTCAATTTCATCGTTCGAGAAAGAATCCACAAGATAACTAACATACGAGCCCTATTGAGACGCAATGAAGGTTGGCCAGCCTGGTCCTTTGTAGCTGCCTTCACAGCGTGCGTCGTTGTCTGTACAGCCAGTCAAGTTTTGTTCAATCCACTCAGCTAAGTGGAAGGAAATTGGGCAGGCAACTGTACCTAGCTTTGCCTGCAACTTGAAGCTGTCTCGGTCAGAACGATCGTTTAAACTGGCTTCGAATCAAAGGCTGTTTTTAACGTAATTGCCAATCCTTGAATATCGAATTGCGTGGAAACGACGTGAACGCTTTCGACTCCCACGGACGTATTGTCCAATCCACGTTACTGTAATTAAGAATTTCGATAATTACCGGTTAAACCTAATTAATTGCTCTCGTATCCGATATTTGATACACAGTGAACCCATCGAGTGTCCTATTATTATATCTGTTATATGTTATTTTCAAAGAAATATATACGTGTTCTGGAATTTTGAGAGTATAGTAGCGACGACTATGCGAGATGTGTACAGCATGACTTCTCACATTTGAGTCGAAGAATTTAGATACATTTAATATTTACATAATACTGAGTTAGTAAAAAAATATTATTAATATTATTAGTATAATTGGTAATTATAAAAATATTTTGAAAAAAAAGGAAAGTTTTGTTAAATAGTGTACTGATTATTTTAATTTATAATGAATAACTACAGTTAGGGATATTGTACAATAGATTAAGAAAATTGTTTTGTACTAGAGAAAGGATCGTACAAAATTAATCCTGTATATGAAGAAAATTGTATTTACATAGTATGATCTATTATTTTTAAGTTTTAGTTATTCTATGTACACACAATTTTAGCTCGGAAATTTTATAAAATACATGGAGAATTTTAAAATTCATAGAAATTTATGGACAATGACTATATTATTATTTAAAATAACATACGAATACACGAAATATTAAATTAATAATATTGATAAAAAATCTCGACAATTTTATTAAGAAATATTTGATTTTCTAAATTTTCATTGCTCGATGTCTAAAGTCTCAGAAAACTTGAACTTTGACTGTATTTGGTGATAAGATAACGTAATGGGAAAGGAATTAAATGGATACTATAGCTCGACATGCTCTCCATTTTCTCAAACCCCTCTAGTCTGACTTTAATTCTCAACCCTTCGATTCTTCCTCTTAATTGCCCCATGCAGACGTTTTCTCTAGCTATATATCCTTGCACACGCATATTCCCTCTTTCTCTATTTTCCTGTCAGCCATTCCTAAGAGACATTCATTTCCTATGTCCACGAGATAATCCCGAGCACTCGATCCAAACATTTCTCTTTCACACCTCTAACGCTCTACACCAAAAGTCCTTTGTTCTCGCATCTATCGTGCCGGTGAATACTCTACAGTCTGTATGTGTAATCCTATCTATCAGTTCTATAATATCACTGATGAGGGTTGATAAGATTGGCTGATTTTCGTGTATTGTAATCCTTACCGAGGAATCACAAATTATGTGATGAGTATTTGGGATTTCAGCTTTTGAGCTGTTTTTAGGTAAATTAAGTAAATGTTGACAATTGAAAATGACATTAAGTTATTCACTGAAGATTTATTGGGGTGTTAATAGTGTTTCTATGGTATCCAATAGTGACCCAATAGTAATTCAATAGTGATCCAATAGTGACCCAATAGTAATTCAGTAGTGACTCAATAGTGATGTTAGAGCAATCTAACAGTGGCTCAATAGTAATCCAATAGTGATGTTATAGTAACCCAATAGTAATCCAAAAGTAATTCACTAGTGATCGAATAGTGACCCAATAGTAATTCAGTAGTGATTCAATAGTGATGTTATAGTAACCGAATAGTAATCCAAAAGTAATTCACTAGTGATCGAATAGTGACCCAATAGTAATTCAGTAGTGATTCAATAGTGATGTTATAGTAATCCAATAGTAATCCAAAAGTAATTCACTAGTGGTTCAATAGTGACCCAATAGTAATTCAGTAGTGATTCAACAGTGATGTTAGAGCAGCTCAACAGTGGCACAATAGTAATCCAATAGTGATGTTATAGTAACCCAATAGTAATCCAATAGTGATGTTATAGTAACCCAATAGTAATCCAAAAGTAATTCACTAGTGGTTCAATAGTGACCCAATAGTAATTCAGTAGTGATTCAAGAGTGATGTTAGAGCAGCTCAACAGTGGCTCAATAGTAATCCAATAGTGATGTTATAGTAACCCAATAGTAATCGAAAAGTAATTCACTAGAGATCCAGTAAAAATTTTATAGTAACCCAACAGTGGTCCAATAGTAATCCAAAAGTAATTACCTAATGATCTAATAGTAATCCAATAATAATTCAAAAGTAATTCACTAATAATTCAATAATGTAATAGTAATCTAACAGTGACGAAATAAAGACCTAATAATGACCTAATAGAGACTTAATAGTAATCTACTAGTGGTCCAATAACGACCTAACATTGATATAATACTAACCTAATAGTGACCCCAATAGAGTGAGCTAATTATGACTTAAAAGAAACAATAATAACCTAATAACGAGCATGATTAGCAAGCAAATGTAACAATGAACCATTAATGATATAATGTTATGATTGACCTAATAGCGACTTAATAGAAATCTATTAGTAATCTACCATTGACCCAGTGACTTAATAATATAACCAAGTTAACCTACTTGCAATATAACACATTATGACATATGCTTTGCACAATTGTTAATCTCACATAATCAGAATTCATAGTGTTTATGAAATAGAAAAACCATAATTGTTTACAATTTTCAATTTCAATGTACAAAACAGAAATTTAATTATCAATTAACAATTAAGAATAATTGGTATAAAATAATAATTTTTATTTCACCATAATCACACACTAATAATACTGAATAAATATTAAAGGAACATAAAGATAACCTTTAAGTTAGGGATATAACTATATTACAGGAAATTTTTTAATTTTTCCTTCAAAAAATTAGAAGAAAAATATTTATATTAAGTAACTATAACCACATAGTAATAATATTAAATACAATAAATATTAAAGGAGTATGGACGTAAGGATAGCCTTCAAGCTATTCGATATTACAGGAAATTTTTTAATTTTTCGTTGGAAAAATTAGAAGAATATTTTTATTTTTATATCACAGTGAGTATAGGGACCAGTTTTTATTATGAGGAAATGCATAGTCGAATAAGCATTGTAAAAGTGCTTCGGAAAACAAATTGAACTTGTGGTATACCAATTGTTGGCTTTCGTACTCGATGAGTCTTTTACGTCGATTTAATTGGAAACGGAGCCTCGTATGGAAAATTGTCACTGCAGATTTTCGGTTTGTTCGTTTGTGTAGGCTGGACTCTTCCGGTTTGCGCTGCCACTTCGCAAAACCGCGTTCAAATAAATTACTCTTCCGCGCGCGCAGACCTGTCGAAAACTTCAGTTTTCGTTCCCTTTGAAAACCTGATAGATAAATAATCATAGAAACTCGCTGCAGCTGGCGGAATATAAAAATTTCTGCTCCACTGCAACGATGAAAAAATCTGGTGTCATTAAACCCTTTGAATTTTTCAACATTCAAATTCAAAAAGTGCATTTGCAGGGAAAATATTTTGTTGAATTTTAAAAATGTGAAATTTACAAAAAGAGGAAAAAGTAAAGCGATTTTTAAACAATAAATTAAATTCTTCGTTTCTCTTATTCACTTCTCTTTTATAATAATTATTGATAATTATAATAATTTTATTTTACTTCTTTTGATAATATATTTCTAACCTAAATGGGATGAAAAATTTTGTTTGAGCCATTAGAGCAGATGTTGAGGATTGAAGACTATGGAATTATTTTTGTTGATTATAATAATAGTTGCAATACATAGAATATAATATATGTGTGATTGAAATAAGTAGTTAGATACGAAGATACAATAAAAATTATTTTTAGTTTTATTTAAAACAAAGTTTGAGCTATTTATTTATATTTTTTAAACGTTTTCAAGTTTCAGGTTGGCAATTTAAATGGTGAAAGTGAGGATAAAGAATAAACCAAGAAGAACAGACTATGTGTAGAGATATATATATGTACATATATATTTAATTTTGGCATATATATATATGAAATGAGTTTATAGGTTATGATCACAATATAAATTCTCACATACATATACGTATTTATATTCTGTCAGATACATCGAAATTATTTATCAATAAAGAATATAAATAATATAAATAATGAAATGAGTTTATAGGTTATGATCACACTATAAATGTATGTATGTATGTAATCTTAACATATATATATATATATGTATATGAGAATTTATAGTCTGATCATAACCTACAAACTCATTTCATTATTTATACTATTTATTGATAAATAATTATTATATATATGAGAATTTATAGTGTGATCATAACCTATAAACTTATTTCATTATTCCTATAATATTTACTGATACATAATCTTGATGTATCCATCAGAATTAAACAATCATATTCCATCCATCTAAAAAGATTATGATTTTACTTGTTCCAATTTATGAACTGAACCATGCGTTGGTCTACAATCGCGAGAGTATTAATCTTTCAGGGACGAGACGTATTTTTAGTTTGCTTACCAGTAGGTCGAAGCTATTTTAAAAGAAGTGCAACTTAAAAGATAACGGTGCTATTTTAAACGCCATCTTAAAAGAAGTGCAAATAAAAAGATACAGCATATATCAAACCATTAGAAATAATAAACCAAGAAAAATTCCTTGATTAATATTTGTTTCTTCCACGTCTTAATAAATAAAAATATTATGTTACGCAAAGAAATAATATTTCTTCAAAAATAGTTATTTAATATTTTTAAATTTTCTAATGCCTAAACCTATAACTTAACCAATTCAACAACTAATATACTTCTCACAAAATTAAAAGCATAGTGAAAACAACAAGAATCCACATTAATATTTGTATATCTATAAATATTGAAAAATTGGAAAATTCAACCTCAATGAAACGACATTTCGCATACTAACCTAATAATAGCAAGCTGGTACCGACCAAAATTACTATATGGTGTATAATAATATATTATATAATAACAATTTAAATTACATAATAGTTAAATAGTATTAAATTATAATATTTACACAGTTATTATTTAATAGCAACACGAGAAGACAGAATTCTCGTGATGAAACCACAGTGTTGGAACAGAGGGAAGAGGATTTCAAGTTTCATCGGCAACGCGTTAATAATGTCCGCCATGAATTGTTTACCGGGCGAGCCCAAAATGGGCGAACGCTATAAAGATCTCCATAAGCGCTATATTATTGAAGACTATGGAATTATTTTTGTTGATTATAATAATAGTTGCAATACATAGAATATAATATATGTGTGATTGAAATAAGTAGTTAGATACGAAGATACAATAAAAATTATTTTTAGTTTTATTTAAAACAAAGTTTGAGCTATTTATTTATATTTTTTAAACGTTTTCAAGTTTCAGGTTGGCAATTTAAATGGTGAAAGTGAGGATAAAGAATAAACCAAGAAGAACAGACTATGTGTAGAGATATATATATGTACATATATATTTAATTTTGGCATATATATATATGAAATGAGTTTATAGGTTATGATCACAATATAAATTCTCACATACATATACGTATTTATATTCTGTCAGATACATCGAAATTATTTATCAATAAAGAATATAAATAATATAAATAATGAAATGAGTTTATAGGTTATGATCACACTATAAATGTATGTATGTATGTAATCTTAACATATATATATATGTATATGAGAATTTATAGTCTGATCATAACCTACAAACTCATTTCATTATTTATACTATTTATTGATAAATAATTATTATATATATGAGAATTTATAGTGTGATCATAACCTATAAACTTATTTCATTATTCCTATAATATTTACTGATACATAATCTTGATGTATCCATCAGAATTAAACAATCATATTCCATCCATCTAAAAAGATTATGATTTTACTTGTTCCAATTTATGAACTGAACCATGCGTTGGTCTACAATCGCGAGAGTATTAATCTTTCAGGGACGAGACGTATTTTTAGTTTGCTTACCAGTAGGTCGAAGCTATTTTAAAAGAAGTGCAACTTAAAAGATAACGGTGCTATTTTAAACGCCATCTTAAAAGAAGTGCAAATAAAAAGATACAGCATATATCAAACCATTAGAAATAATAAACCAAGAAAAATTCCTTGATTAATATTTGTTTCTTCCACGTCTTAATAAATAAAAATATTATGTTACGCAAAGAAATAATATTTCTTCAAAAATAGTTATTTAATATTTTTAAATTTTCTAATGCCTAAACCTATAACTTAACCAATTCAACAACTAATATACTTCTCACAAAATTAAAAGCATAGTGAAAACAACAAGAATCCACATTAATATTTGTATATATATAAATATTGAAAAATTGGAAAATTCAACCTTAATGAAACGACATTTCGCATACTAACCTAATAATAGCAAGCTGGTACCGACCAAAATTACTATATGGTGTATAATAATATATTATATAATAACAATTTAAATTACATAATAGTTAAATAGTATTAAATTATAATATTTACACAGTTATTATTTAATAGCAACACGAGAACACAGAATTCTCGTGATGAAACCACAGTGTTGGAACAGAGGGAAGAGGATTTCAAGTTTCATCCGCAACGCGTTAATAATGTCCGCCATGAATTGTTTACCGGGCGAGCCCAAAATGGGCGAACGCTATAAAGATCTCCATAAGCGCTATATATTATGGAATGCAACGTGTAGAATTATCGATTTCCCGGACTTCGTGTCCTATTTTTATACCCAGTTTCTTTTAGAAGCTCGTTCCGCGACAATTAGGTTAACGCGGGAAAGTCGCGTACGGTGCGGACATCAAAATGGCCGCCAGGGAAACCATTACACGTAGCCGACGCACCAAGAGTTCCGTTAACTACAGATTTATTCAAGAAGTTGCTTGTATAACAACGGAGTGTCCATTTACAAGTACATAACCTAACTTTGATGTAGTAATTCCATTATCCCAAATGTTCCTATAAAAAATATTCCGATTTTATAACCCCACGAAGAAGCTCTAAACTCTCCATGTTAAGTGAAACCTTAGATAGTCCAATCGTATTACAGATAAATCTTTTTATTGCTCAATACCTTTTAAACTAAGAGAATATTTTATAGTTACGTCTGTCACAAAAGCTGTGTCACAGAGAATTTATCGACTTACTATAAAATTTTACAGTATTGTAAATTATTATCGAGATTAGTATGACAAATGAATGTCATTTTAAATCCTACAATCGTATTATAATTAGTCATTCTGTTAAAAGATAAGTAATATATGATCAATTACGTGTAGTTCTGACGCTAGATGGCAGGAACGTCGCGCGGTTCTAGAAATATATGTACGTCGTGCATCTAGAGTGCGTGTACTCTATGGAACAGAAAAGGAACAAAGTACATCGCGATTATAGTGATATCACGGAGCAGAATATTCATGTTAATACCATTCTGCTTCACTTTCGTTCTTGTTTTTCACCTAAATTTAAATTTTTCTTCGTTTTTCTCGATTTTTTGATATACCTCGAAATTTAATACCTCGAAATTTCAAAAAGTCATATCGAATAATTTACGAGTCTCGGTATTACTCGTTAAAAATTTTTTTTACCTTTTCGCCGTGTTGCCAGCTTTTTTCTCCATTTCTATCAGGGAAATATTTCTCGATGGTCATAAACGGTACTCGTCGGAATTCGTAATGAAATTAAACATAACTAGAGCGCCGCTTTGACCCTGGCTCGTTGGAAATGTACCAAAAGTATTCTTCATCGCTTTGATCGTTTCCCTGTAAAATTCGCTTTCTATTTCAAATATTGACCGTTGCAGCATCCTCTTCCGTTTGCAGACCCGTTCATCTCCACTACGTTTTGTTAAAAAAGGATATGCTTTATTCAGCCAACCTGTGACGAATTTTCCCTAATTATTTCTACGGTTTGAAAATTGAATTCTTCGCTTCGGTATTACTATATCTTACATACAGGGTGTCCATTGCGACATGCAGCAATATAGAACAGTATCTCGGTAAATTTTTCGTAAGCCATGCAATATGCTTGTTTGCAATTGTGATACCCATAGGGATTAAACCATCCACGATATTATGTTCCAAACATAAAATTTATTCGAGTCACCGTATACCACGCAAACAAACAAAATTACGAATATTCCAATACTCTTTTCCCCGTTTACATAAAATTTATTTAATTTCTTAAACGTGAAAAATAAGTTTCTGAAAATATTTTCTTCCGCGATGTACGATCTGCGGATGTACGGGGGCCCGGAAATTAACGAGCCTGTCCTGGTCACGCGTAATTGTCCCATATCTGGCCTCGTCGGACGTAATTCAGGAAACATTTTCTTCCACGAGTATTGTCAAGATACCCAGTCCCAGTTTCCTCTGCAACAACCAATGTTCGTAGGACCGTTGCCAAAAATCTTGCCGATACTTTGATCGTTTTGAGTCGGATCCAGGGTTTATGTATATTATCCCTGTCGTCCTTCGGCGTCTTTCTTCTGAGCTGTCACCCAGAATCCCCCGTTGGTCCGTGGGGCGAAAGAGCTGTAAGCCGGCGAGAACGGGAAAGTTTAAATTGCACCGCCACCGTCTATCACGGCTCGGTTGTCGTTTATTCGGCCGGTTGGAAGCCCATTTCCGATTGAAACCAACCCCGTCCACGCCAGTCGGAACTTTCTTCCGCCTCGTTCTCGACAGAATCGCTTCTTCCTGCTATGTTTCCAACGCCCGCAACTTTGCCGGCCATGTCGCCTCGTCTTCCTTCAATTTCACCGCGCACGAGATCTGTTTCGCATCGTTTGCTGCTGAACGTACCGGCAACGATGCTTCTGTACAGAGCCAAGTAGCAGGATGAGACTCGTAGGGTGTCGAGGCAGACCGTCTGTCCAGGGTTCTTGGGTTTGCTTCTCAGGTAGTGATCTATTCCACGACTGGACTATGAGAATCTGGTCTATCAGTGGACACGGTTGATGTAATTCCTGTCACGGTTGAGGATCTTGGCTATTTTTGAGAGAGGCTGGGTCCTCGAGGCTTCCAGAGGCACCTCGTCCAATGTCAGGATCGAATCGGTTACTGTTATTCTAGGTTATGGGTTTCTGAAGTGTCACGAGAGCAGAGCAAGGGATTTAACCCTTTCGCTATGGTGGGCATCGTTATGTAGAACGAACCACCGTGTCAAAGGTAGAAACATTACGCTTGCTCAGTCTTTGGTATTACGGGCCAAGTCTTTTGGAGAGGAAGAAAAAGAAAAAGAAAAACCGATAATTGCAATAGCGTTTGCAATTCTATGAGAGGAGAGTTACGTAGAATGGGAGCATTTGTCTTAACTTTGGGTTAATTTTTATGGCCTGTGACTATAGTCACTTGTCGTGTGTAGGTGGCGCCTCCTGAAGGGTGACTATAGTCACCTATCGTGTGTAGGTGGCGCCTCGTGGCCGGTGATTGTAGTTACCCGTCGCGTGCAGGTGGCGCCACGTGGCCGGTGACTATAGTCATTCATCGTGCGTAGGTGGCGCCTTCTGAACGGTGGCTATAGTCACCTATCGTGTATAGGTGGCACCTCGTGGCCGATGATTACAGTTATCCGTCGCGTGCAGGTGGCGCCACGTGGCCGGTGACTATAATCACCCATCGTGCGCAGGTGGCGTCTCGTGGCCGGCGATTATAGTTACCCGTCGAGTGCAGGTGGCGCCACGTTGCCGGTGACTATAGTCGCCCGTCGTGTACAGGTGGCACCACATGGCCGATGACTATAGTCACCCATAGTAGCGAAAGGCTTCCCAAAGTTGCGATGCGACTGTGTACTTTGGACGCCATTGAGGGTACTGCGCGTGCGTCACAAGGCCTATGAATGGATCGTGGGTCTAATTGGAAGAAAAACGCTCTATTTAATACAATTTTCGACTCCAGTCGAAGTGTTAGTCACTTGAACTGACGGAAACTAGCGGACATCGTCGATGTGATGGATGGGTAGAGCCATCGACTTATTTTCCTTACTCCTGTGCTAACTTGCGAAGCTAATCAAGCGATAGGGTTCGAAGTGACTTAACTTCGTCGCTACCTGTGAATCCTTATTGTAGTCTCCATAGGGGTTAAACTTGCTGCTAGTCTCGCAGTGTAGGAATAGTTTCCAAAGTCCTAAGAATCAGCTGTACTTGATGTTGCAGTAATCAGGTGTCTCAGTAAGATTAAATTTGACTCTTGGAAAATGGCTGAGAACGTAATTACGTGATTGTTAATTGTCTGTTTCAGTAAGTGAATATCTTTGTAGCACACGACTTTGAGAATTGGAATGACACAGGCAACATCGTAGCATTTTAACGTAGAAACTCGTTATTGTTCCTTATGTCGCATAGAAATGTAGGAAAAGAGGCATAGGGTACCTTCTTTATAGGAAATATAGGTATTTAGGTGATCTCATTCAGCTGCAGGACCAACCTGTATAATATTATACGACCCCGAAGAAAGTAATACAATGGAGGATAATATTTACGGTACATTTAACAACGAAGTTCTGAACACCAGAGAATATCAGCGTTCCAAGTACCTGAAGAATGTGAATTTTTATCTGAACAATACGCCTCTCTCTCGGTGTTCGTCGAGTTTGGACTGATATTCAGTTTAAAACTTGCCAGTCGAGGATTCGCACAAAAGGTTGAAGTCTCTCAATCAGCAGCAGCGAGGAGGTTACATCAACTAGGGAAGGTAAGCAAGCTCGGAAATTAGATTCCACGTGAACTTTCTGGACCGACTATCCGTCTGCGTTTCACATCTCAATAGCCAAGAATAAATTCCATTTTTGGACAGAATACTAACTCGGAGACTGCAATTCACGCGATACTCTAATATCAAATCCCACAGCGCATAAATCTTACAGCGAAATTGGAGAATTTTCAATTTCAGTAGCTTCGAGGAATTTATTAAACGAATCTACCTGTTCCGCTACGATTTTAAAAATATGTCGTTAAAACAATGGAAGCATGATCAACATGCTTCTACAAATTATTTCAACAGCATATTATTCGTATTTTTCATAAACAATTTAAAATTTGAATTTCCCATATAAAAATATGAATTTAAAAATTACTTAAATTGGACTGATTATTATTATTTGCAATATGAACGTCTGTATGTTATTTATATATGTTTATATAAATGTGTATCATGTGTCTCAGCAACGGTAGTATAAACGGAATGGGGGTAATTCTACATGAAAAAACAAATCGAAAATAAAGAATAAAATTTTTCCATTTGAAGCTTCGTTATCGAGAAAATCGACTTTGAATATTCATTGGGTATGCGTGCACTTAATTTCGGCTAAGGTGGGTGGAGCATAAGAATACCACCGTATTCGGTGAATATTCAAAGTCGATTTTCTCGACAACGAAGCTTCGAATGAAAAAATTTTATTCTACATTTTCGATTTGCTTTTCCACGTAGAATTATCTCCCCCTCGATTATACCACCGATGCTGGTGTATCGATGGTCTACCCATCCAAGCCATAGTTAAGTGCACGTGTACTCGGTGAATATTCAAAGTCGATTTTCTCGACAACGAAGCTTCGAAAGAAAAAATTTTATTCTACATTTTCGATTTGCTTTTTCACGTAGAATTATCTCCCCCTCGATTATACCACCGATGCTGGTGTATCGATGGTCTACCCATCCAAGCCATAGTTAAGTGCACGTGTACTCGGTGAATATTCAAAGTCGATTTTCTCGACAACGAAGCTTCGAATGAAAAAATTTTATTCTACATTTTCGATTTGCTTTTTCACGTAGAATTATCTCCCCCTCGATTATACCACCGATGCTGGTGTATCGATGGTCTACCCATCCAAGCCATAGTTAAGTGCACGTGTACTCGGTGAATATTCAAAGTCGATTTTCTCGACAACGAAGCTTCGAATGAAAAAATTTTATTCTACATTTTCGATTTGCTTTTTCACGTAGAATTATCTCCCCCTCGATTATACCACCGATGCTGGTGTATCGATGGTCTACCCATCCAAGCCATAGTTAAGTGCACGTGTACTCGGTGAATATTCAAAGTCGATTTTCTCGACAACGAAGCTTCGAATGAAAAAATTTTATTCTACATTTTCGATTTGCTTTTTCACGTAGAATTATCTCCCCCTCGATTATCCCACCGATGCTGGTGTATCGATGGTCTACCCATCCAAGCCATAGTTCAGTGCACGTGTACTCGGTGAATATTCAAAGTCGATTTTCTCGACAACGAAGCTTCGAATGAAAAAATTTTATTCTACATTTTTGATTTGCTTTTTCATGCAGAAGCATGGCCTATCCGGTTGTACAACCTGGACACCCTATATATGTGCGTATGTGGTTTTAAGTGTTAGGAAATGGTAAATTCACGAAGTGGATATTTCTAAATTAAATTCATCATGTTATTTAATATTTATGACGTTGTTTACCAAACTTCAGTATACAAAACGCACACGTATCCCGATTATTCGAGAAAAATTCGAGATGCTATCTTTCGGGAACTGAACTTTTCGAGCAATACAACGACTCGCCAGGCTCTTGAATTATTAAACCGCTGAACTTGTTAGGAGTTCTTCAACATTTATATTAAAGGTTCAGAATGTAGTTTAGGGAACAGTAGATGAAGAGCTTATTCTGCAGAGATAAGTAGAATTTAGTATCTTCCTGGGATCATCTACAATTTTAATTAAACTCGAGAAAGTTAAGGGGTAAGAATAGAAATTGCTTTGAATATAAATTATTGACGAATATTACGTCATTTATAGTCAATTCTGAATTTGTTTTTGAAGAATATTCTTATTTTAACAAAATTTAGTTCCACGTATTAATTTTTCATAGAAAAGTCGGTTCAAGGGTTAGAACGAATCTTCCCCTACTCACGACGTCTTCTGTGAGTTTAAATTTAATAAATTCTCAATATAACATGCACAAATATTATTATAAAATTATACAATATTATACAATATAACATTAGCAAATATTCTCAATGCAATACTATTACAAAGAAACATTTTAAATTCATCATTTATTATTACTTATATACTTGCAATATTTATATTGGAGGTACAAAAATTTATCGAAATTAAGCCTGCAAAATTTCATAAATCATCTAAATTAATCCTTTACACTCGATGATTTTTTGGCTAAAGAAGAATAGGAGTTTAAAGATTTTCTGTTATAAAGCTGACGATATTTCTTTGAGCAATAAATAAGGAATCGTATAATAATTAACACGTAGAATAATTTGATTTCGATACCTCTCACACAGTTACATTATTTTAAATTTGACATATCAATTAATATCGATCTTCGAAATTTTATCTCGAGTGCAAAAGGTTAATTAATCGACACCACGCACAACCAATCACCGATTTTCAAAAAACAGAACAATTAGCAAACATTTATCTCGTATAATAAAATTTATTTTCATAACATTCAACATACTCAAAAATTATTAGAAAAGAAGATCAGAATTTACTATATTTCCAACAAGAAAAAGACAAATACATAAAATCGTAATATTTATCTCAACCCTCCATAAAATTAAACGATACCACGCATAACCAATCACCGATTTTCAAAAATCAGGACAATTAGAAAACATTTATCTCCTAAAAATTTATTTTCGTTATATTTAACATACTCATAAATTATTAAAAAAGGAGATCAGAATTTACTATATTTCCAACAAGAAAAAGACAAATACACTAAACCGTAATATTCATCTCAACCCTCCATAAAATTTCTCGTAAAGTCAAAACAAAAGTCACGAGATATCGACGACCATAAACGATAGAATCAAGCAGGCAATTCCTACCGTCGAGCAGAAATCAAGATGGAAGCGCGGAGAGGTTAGGAAGACAATATGGCGGAGGAGTGGGGCTGAAGGAAAGTGGATATTTCACTGCACATGATCCATGGAAATAGGTTTGACGTTTTTATGGCGGTGATCGTTTAGCGTAATTTCATAAAGGCATTGCCTGAGTCTTCCTGATCTTCCTTGGCCCTCTTCGTTCACGCTTGATTCGATATTCAGCGCTGATTGAATATTTAATTTCGATCACCATCAACGCTCCAGAAGGCGATTTGACGTTTCATACCTCAGACTAACCTGATTTCTCTCCGACTGAATTGTTGATCAGGATATCTCATCGATTTCAGGTCCATCGTGGTTTATGCGATGCACATTACCGTGCATAAGTATACGAATAACTTGGCATTAGCGAAAATGCATGGATTATAGTTTAAGTATAAAATATAATACATAATATAACAGTCTCTGATATAGTTTATACATTCTAAAGTACACGAGAGAACATAAATGATCGTATATCACGAGAATATAATATAATATACACTTCGAACATAACCTCCAAAGCTAGTAAACTTATCTCCCATGTGACCATAATTTGTTTCATGCTATAGATACTGGTATTTACTTGATAAATAAATAAATATTAAAAGATGAAAACAAAATATCTTTATATTTCTTAAGTATCTCTATCTACAAAAAGATTTATGAAAAAAGATCTATGTGTTTGAAGATCATTAATGTGTCAATTTTTATTTTGGCACCCTGTATATGTAATGATGAATTTAGTGACCAAAGAACAAATAACTAATTCGACTTAGGTAATTTCCTCAACAACCTAATCAATAACAGAAACTCACGCATCTTCGTTAAAACCTCTAACATCTCCAATCACGAGATCCTTTAAACATTTTACCCCCTCTACCTAACCCAAATTTATGGTCTAAATATAACCTATCAAAAACAAGAGACCATAGAGAACACAAAGCAGGAAACAAAAAGAAATAAAAGCACAATCTTTTGTTGATATACTAGTTTGCCTATGACTATAGTAGCAATCCACGCAGGCAACGAACACGCCGATTAACGGCCTAACCACAAAACAATTGTCCCTTAATTAACTCCCTTCTCACGCAAACAATCGACCAGTCGAACAACACCCTCAGCTCAATCAACAAACTAATATTATATCCATACAACAAACAACGACGATGATTCTCCTCTGTTGTCTAATTAACCGTCTACCCAACCGGTAGCCGGTCTCCAAGTCCACGCTGTGGCCCCATCCGAAATATAGTCTTCCGGCTCAATGATCAGCCTCGCCGGATAATCCATAATGAATAGCTGTACTGAATTTTCGATCTGGCACAGCCTAGTTGGCCAGATAAGAGGTATAACGTAGAGATTAAGGGCTCAGCGTTAAATCGGACTAGAACAGGCCGGTGCCGTTTGTCCGGATAGAGCCTGATCCTGGTGGACCAACGTGCACGACGATGCACGCATACGTAATTAGGTATTAGAGCATCGACGTCTGCGGAGCGTGCCAGAATCAGCGCGGTGTTCTTCATTCCCCGATCAAGCTCTGCCAGCTCGATATCATCCCGATCGATCCCGATTGATAGGCTAACGTCACGTACGCGTGAACGATCGCGAATTGATCATCGCTGATAACCGGCTCGCATCTAACGCGAATCGAAGCATCAAAGAGAATCGTGGATGCCCGATCTGAACGAAGCAGAAAGCACCGACGAACAGAGCGTGGACACCATGATTTGTTCGGTTGGCAAGATTTGACGCGGTGATGCGTCCGAGTAGCGACGAAGTTCTCATCTTCACCGCCAGGTGGATTCCGGATGAAAGGAGGTCCGAGGATTCTCGTAAGTCCTCGGTAAACTCTTCTATTATAAATTTTCTAAATTTATCGATAGTAGCCAAGTCTAAGACAGCGTCTGCTAGGTTGAATTATTTTCTAATTCGACTTATCCTCTCACTATGCGTGTTGTAGACACGGTAATTTGTTTGGTTGGCGAGATTTGACGCGGTGATCCATTTGGACAGCGGCAAAGTTCTCATCTTCACCGCTAGGTGGACTTCGGACTCAAGGAGGTACGAGGATTCTCGTAAGTCCTCGGTAAACTCTTCTATTATAAATTTTCTAAACTTATCGATAGTGGCCAAGTCTAAGACAGGGTCTGCTAGGTTGAATTATTTTCTAATTCGACTTATCCTCTCACTATGCGTGTTGTGGACACGGTGATTTGCTTGGTTGCGAAGATTTGACGCGGTGATCCATTTGGACAGCGGCAAAGTTCTCATCTTCACCGCTAGGTGGACTTCGGACTCAAGGAGGTTCGAGGATTCTCGCAAGTCCTCGGTAAACCCTCTGTTTTCTATGTATAGAATTTCCAAGCCTATCGATATTATCCACGTCTAATGCAGGGTCTGCTACATTGAATTATTTCCGTGTAATATTGCTCTCACAAACTTTTCGTGAAAGGGTTTTTGGCAAACAGTGTTCACTGGATCACAAGAGAGAATCCAGGAGGACCTAGTGTCTCGCAAGTGTCTTAAACTCTATGATTATCATATATGCAAATTGCAAACCTCTCAATAGTATCCTCGTCTAAGACGTCTAAGGGCCAACTAGGTAGCCATACCGATGATGAGGTCACTGGCAAGCCCGAGACGAAACGCATCCCTACCGTTTCCTTTCATCCCTACCACTGCTACCTGATCGAAGCCACCACCTGACGTGCAGCAGTACAATAACAACAACAAACAACCGTGGAGGTGTACCCCCTAAAGTGTATAGATCGCGAAGTCGATGTGTTCCATGGAAAGTGGCTTGGTACAAAATAAAGTCCGTGCAGTCTAAGGTTCAGAGCAAAAATTCCTGGTCCATTCATTGACCTCTCGGAAAACGGATTTCATGGTTATATAGCGGTATCGTTCTCACCCTCGCCGCTAGATGGATTCCAGATTCAAGAGAGGCTCGAGGATTTTCGCAAGTCCTTTGTATAAACCCTCCGTTTGCTATATATTGAATTTCCAAACCTATTGATAGTATCTCTGTCTAAGGTAGGACCTACTAGGTAGCCTTACTGATGAAACCATTAGCAGGCCCGGGATGAAACGAATCCCTCCTTTTCATTTCGTCCCTTCCAACATTACTCAACCGAAGCATAAGCCACCGATATACAGCACAATACAATAACAACAACAAACAACGCGAAGGCAGACCCCCTAAAGTGTATAGATGGCAAAATCGATGTGTTTCTTGGGAAGTGGCTTTATACAAAATAAAGTCCGTGCAGTCTAAGGTCCAGACCTAAAATTCCTGGTCCTTTCATCGACCCCCTCGGTAAATGGATTTCATGGTTATTTACCCTAGATGTTTCTACCCTGTCCGTCGAACCGGTTCGATTCCCTTTTATCCCAGGGTTTAAAGAAATCTCCCGGTTTTCTCGGAACGTACACGGCTGGATCCGCGTTTGAGATTAATTACCGGGATCTCGCGAGTCGTTGACACGATTAAACGCCGCCCCGTTTCCGTTTGTACATCGCTTCGCTGGAACCTGGCTGCTTCTCGCAAGTTTTTGCCTCCTCCTTGGCTGTTTCCCTTTTCCCGTTTCAACGTCGCCTCGACGAAAGGACCGAGATGCGTCTTCTAGCGCGAAAAGAAGCGCCCACGTGTACGTGCCTTTGTCTGCTAGCCCTTTGATTACGATGCAGAAAGGGGTAGCATGTCTTCGCTGCGCCACGTGCAATGGACGTTGCCGAGGGTCTAACAGCTGCTTCTCAGGAGTTCAGATTTTAGTCGGAATTGTTAGCACTTGGCTACGCTAAAGCCTCGCGATGTAGTCGCCAGATTCAGATGTTTCTGAGAGGAAGGATTTTTCGTTTGGGCTGTGTGAGTGTGTGTGCTGGAGAGAAAGAGAGATTGGAGCGTGTTGTTTGGGATTGTAGGAAGAAGGAGTTCTGTGTTAAGGTATAAGGGTACTTTCACGCTCTGCTTTCGTCTCATTTTCTTTGTCACAGGGGGAACGTGTGAGTGTGATTGTCTCTTGGTCTGACAGTAAGTTAGGGAGGTCCAGGTGTACGGTGGTTACTTAATGCTTTGTATCTGACCAAATCGAGGATACAAACGAATATGAATAGACTGATGATTGATGACTTTAGTTAAGATTTTATGCTAATTCTAAGAAACTTCAAACATAAGAATTTGTCATGTTTATTGGTGAGATTGCAATTATAGAATGAGAGTCTCCTGGATGAAGCTAGATAGGTCCTGAAGCCTTTCTTAAAATGAAATCTTATATATTAAAGTATAATATCATCTTCTGTACCATTTGTTAGTATTAATTTGTAGAGTTATGATATTATATTTTCCTCAGGATCACTATAATTGGTATCTCGTGTATACCAGGGCTTCCTGAACTGTGGGTCGCGAATCCTCATGGGGATCTCCTAACAGAATCATTAAATTACTTTAAATACATAATTCGACGTTTCAAACTTCATTCAATGAACAGATATATGTTGGTATTATTAGATGCTCAAGTTTTAGATAAATAATTACAATAAAGTAAGATTAATACAATAATTATGTCTGAAATTCTATCTATTAACTACAACTGATTGTGAGATGCAGAAACTAATTATGCTTTATTGCGATTTAAATTAATCTCAAAATGTCAAAGAAAAAATGATTGCATTATTATAGCACTATTTTCATATATTTATTGTATATATTTTTATTTTTACAATTCACTATAGTTATAACAGTCATTTTTCTGCAATAGATCTCGTTTGTGACAGACTAATAGATGACAAGTGCATACTCGGTTTCTGCATGCCAACTCATGTGTGCTCATTTATTCTTGACCTTGCCAATTGAAGAGAGATGACGTATTATCGTTGAGCAATGAACAGCTATTTTTATAACAAGATCTCTCGTACTTTAACGAAGATCACTTTCGATCAGTGCTTTCAAAACATCATGATCTATTGAAGAATTATTAACTTCATTTCTCAAAGACAATTCTCTAATATAGAATTTTGAAATTCATTAAAAATTGTGCAATTCTTTGTTTAGAATTTTGCAAATCTTTTCACTAACATCTTTTTCAAAATGCTTTCCTGTTTATTAAAGTATTTTTATTATATGCAATGACTGTAGAATTATCCTGAATTTATATTAAAATTTATAATTTCACTTAACGCGATTTAAATTGTACTTGTACCGAAAAAAAAGATACTAACACAAGATAATTACAATATATCTAACTGTAATTTAATTATTTATACTTCCAGAAATAATTATTCCTATTTCTTAATTAATGAAAAATCAGCTTGATTTAAATAATATTAGGAGGAATACATGTCCTTAAAAATATATTCTATTCCATACAGTACACACTGTTCAATGAACTTCAAAACCACTTCGTCGTGTTACATTTGCTAGACACTGAATTACTCTTCGCGATTAGTACTTAACCTTTTGCACTCGACGACTGTTTCGTTACAGAAAAATAGTAATTCGAAGACTTTCTGTCATAGAGTCGACGATATTTTTAAAATGGTAAATGAGAAATCATATGCAAATTAAGACGTAGAATTATTTTTTTTCGACATTCCACGCATCGTTAGGTAATTTTAAATTCGATATATTAATTAACGTCGATCTTTGGAATCTGATTAAATGGTGACTGAGAGTCACCTCTCGAGTGCAAATGGTTAATTTTCATAACAGCAGTAAAAAGAAGGAGCGAGGAATAGCGAAATAAGCGAGAAATGTATCAATCACGGAGTACAAATTTTCCATTCGCTACGGCTGATGAGCATAAAAATGGATTCAATCCGAACGCGCGAGTGGGCTAAGTACGCCTATGGGACGCCGCGGTGGTGGTGGCGCTAGCGTCGACGGAGACCGAGCTGGCGCTCGAAATTCCGCGCTACGTGGACGTTTTGATTTACGCGAGAGAAGCGGAGAGAACGGGCTCGCGTTTATTATACCCTATTTCAAGCCCGCACTCGATGATTGCGCTTATTTTTCTGCGGCAATCGCGCGTTTGTATTCACCGTGCAAACGTCTTAACGAGAAGTTCCGCCGCGGTGGGCGGTGGTCGGTGCTAACGTAGCCCAAAAGAAAACGCGTCATGAATAATTCAGCGATACACTTTTGAACGATGCTGCAACGGGAGTGGATCCGCGCGCGAAGTAGGGCGGAAAGTCGACGTTGAAATCGGGCGAAGAGTCTGGTCCGTTTGACGAATTAACTCGGGGACGGTGGTCATAGAGGTGGAACTAAATCACCGCGGTTCGAGTTACAGAAGTCGCTAGCGCCGTCTGGCAGGGATTTCGCGAACCTCCAACTGGGCGCTCACCGATGTCGCGTGGCAGGATTCTGAGCTCGTGATTTCGAACGATCGTGATCGCATATGTTCAAATGGATTGGAAATCGAAGATTATGAAAAGGTGCTTTGTACTTTTTGCTGTATTCGAACTTGGATCAAGATTTAAAAGATTGAGCGAGGCATCGCTAGTTAACCCTATGACTGGGTTTTGGCCATGCCAAAATCACATGTTTCGCTCAGGACGCCACGAGAATATTTTTATTATTCAAAGCATATAATGAGAAAATAATAATAAATTGGTGATATAAGACAACATTCTTACCCAATTTAGCGTTTATCTTATTGGCAGTCACGGGTGAGCACAGGTGGAGTTTTGGTAACGATTGACAGTCGACTAACTGTCAATTTTCATTCAATTTTTACAATTGTAAGTAGTTCAAGCGATCCGGTCACCAATGACCACCGTGACGTCACAGGAGATACCATGGCCGGTCATATATGACCAAGGTGGCAGTCAAAGTGTTAAGCAACACAAAATATTAGTATATAAATTGAGGTATGCTCTTTGGACTGAAGAGCATGGGACTATCTTCTGAACAAAGGGAGGAAAAAGAATAAGGATGATGGCGGCGTTTCGTTCAGGGTCTGGTAAGGGACTTGTCAGTAAGATTATCTAGCAGACCCGTGTCTCAGACGCGGGATATTATACGGAAATCAGGAACTTCCGTTTATAGGATGCGGAGGGTTCATCGAGTCACTTGCGGGAACCTCAATCGTCCCAGAATCCCTCTGGCGGAGAGTGCGCGAACTATGCGGTCGCCATATAAATTATATTTATATACCGAGTATTATGATTATATTATCATAATATATTTTAGTGTATAAAATTCAGTATCTTGAGAGGTTACTCCACGGTCCAATATTATGTTATTTGGCTACATTATGTGATTTACATATACAAAATGGCGACTGAAAGACTGAATGATATAAAACAAAAATAACTATTACAAACGCGTGTTTCTTTAATCTTTCATTATTTTATTTAGAAATATAATTAACAGATTTCTTTTTAATCTATAAGGAATGCTATATAACCTACAAAACGAAGAAAATAAAAAAGATTGGAAATTAATAAATCATGACTTTCTCAAACTCTTCAACTTTTCACTGGTCACCCTGTATATTAATTTAGTACTGTTATGCAGTATTTATATGATTTTCTCACTCGTTGATAAGTAAATAGTAATAAAAAATAAACTATCGTGTAACATGTAACACTATAACTATATATAACACGTTAAAACTATAAACTATATAATATAGCTGACATTGTTGTGTAAGTTGATTTTCTTAAGTTAATTGAAAATAATATTATTTTTAATTTTTATATTATTTATTTATCACGTGTATATCCTCCCTTGTCTCAGTCTACCTTTCTCTCTCCCATTTCTTTCTCTATCTGCCTCTCCCTCGATTTCTCTTTCTATTTTCTTCCTCTCTCTGTCCCTCACCATTCCAACTCTCTTTCTCCTCAATTTCTCTTTTCTGTCTGTCTCTTTTCTCACACTTCGTCTCCCTCTCTTGCTCTCTTCCTTCCTCCGCTCTGATTTCCTTTCAATCTTAACGCAACGACGAAGAACGGGCACCATCGCGATGTAATAACTCGTTCCAAGTGGAATTTCGTTCATTTACGTCGCATCGATCCCCGCCGTCGACCCAGTTCGCAGTGTTGTGTACCTAAGAAAGCTATCTGCAAGCCGCAGAACACTCCACGGACTTAAAGCCCGAACTCGTCGTGTATTTCGTTTATCCGGCAACACTGTACGCGTAAATTCCCCACCGCTAGGGAATTACACGTTTCAAACACTCCACCGCGGATTTCCGTATCTTTTGGATCTAAGTTTCTGCAACTCCTCATTGATAGTGAAAATATCAGATGTTTTTGGAAGAGGAAGGTGTTATACAAACTTTTTTAATGCATCGTGTATTGAAATTTGGAACAAAGGTTCCAAATGTAAAAATTGATTTTAGTAACTTTTTCCTTGTTGGTATCGTTTATATGATTTGGTGTGTTGAAATTTGGAGAAAAGGTTCGAGAAAAATTGATTTTGGTAATTTTTTCTTGGATGGTATTGTTTATATGATTTTGTGTGATGGAGCAATGGCGAATTTTAATACGAGAAATCTGATTATGGGATTTTTATATAATACGTGTCTTTGAAGAATTATTTTCTGGGGAATTTTAGTATTTATTGGGTCAGAAGTAAAGTGGACAATACTTCTTCAACATCGTTTCTCACTGTTCAATGTTTCTTATACACCTCTAGAGCGTGTAATATATATCCTTTAATCTCTTAAGTCTGCGCTTATTTCTCGAAAGCTGAGGTTAGAGAGTGGTATTTATTTTCGTTACTCGTGGAATGAGGAAATAACATACACTTACTACAAATTTCGATAAATTTGTAAAAAAGAAAGAAAATAATACCGAATTTATCATAGTACATAATTACATAACTTTTCCCCAGTTTATCATTAATATTTTTCTATCTATTTCCCATCAAAATATATTTACCAAATTTATAGATCATTAATTTCCCGACAATGATTAAATTCGGTATAAATGAAAATGATATTTTAAATTCAAAAAACTCGGTGAACAGGCACTAACACTTAACCAACCGTCGTCCTACCACGTTACGTCACGTGTTAGCCACAGACATGTCCCCTATACACCACACACGCCACAAATACCTCCTCCCATTTTCTTTTTACCAATCAGACGAATCAATCGATCCAAAACAAGCGAATGTCCCTACCCTTCCAAACCAATGATACAAATCGATCAGCAATTTCGGATACGTAACCCACCTTGAAACAGTCTCGGGTGCCCGGTGAGTTTGGAAAATTGATGCGGTCGAGGATCCATGGGAAGGTTAGGAGACCGCAGGATTTCGCGGCGACGAGAATTCCAGCGGTCCAGCGAAACGCGTCTAGCCGCGTGGAAAAATGTTACAAGGAACGGCCGCTAGAGTTCGCTGGCCGCGACGGTGGCGCGACGGTCGCGCGGCACGTGTTACCAATGCAACTAGGCGCTCTAGGGGTCACCACTTTCCCGGGCGACGGAGCTGACCGGGATAGTTTGGTCTGGCGACGACAGATCGATGACGTCAGTGGATCCGGATATTTTTAACCGCGCGGAAGGGGATAGCGCTAGTAGTGTGCGCCAGGGCAAGGGGCGCCGGAGGGATTGGGAAGCTGGTGACATCCCTAGAGGGCGCTCCATTCGACTCATTCATCCTCCTGACCCAGAGAATGGAACGGAATAGAGTGGCGAAGCGGGTGGCTCACGTGGACGCGTGCGCGCCACCCACGTCTAGGGTTCGGATACGTTGGATACGAAGGACCGCGTGATCGTTTCGAGATCTGTGGTTAACGATGCTACCGGGAATACCAGGGATGCATATGTCGATGGCATTGGGGTATGAAAAAAATATTTTGGGTAGGAAAGAAAATGTACTGCGAGGGAGTTCACGTGTCGTAGAATGGTGGATCGGGAGAGGTACTTTGTCGGGAATGATGGGAAATATTTTTAGTCGTAGAATGGTAAAAATAATGGTTGTTCGGATTGTTGAAATCGTTTGATGACACTCAGTGTGCTATTTGGAAAATGGAGGTGACTGAAAATTCTTCACTTACAAAAATATTGTAATTTATATGTTAACCTATTTGTATACCTCCCTCCCTTCGATTGTTTAGGGTAATTTTGCTGCTATTTGTTGTACAGGTGAACGTAGGTTTGATATTTGTAAAAATTTAATTTATTTAATATGCAATTTGGGAAAGGCTGTAATTATATTTTTAAATTGCAGGTGACCCTTCTGGAAATTCTCCACTTATGAAGAAATTATAATTTATATGGTAACTTATTTGTATATTTCCCACCTTTCGATTGTTTAAGTTAATTTTGTTAGTATTTGTTATACAGGTTGACATAGGTTTAATATTTGCAAAAATTTAATTTATTTAATATTCAATTTGGGAA
>NW_016909379.1:487101-488576 GCF_001483705.2 Eufriesea mexicana | reverse complement strand
ATAATGGTTGTTCGGATTGTTGAAATCGTTTGATGACACTCAGTGTGCTATTTGGAAAATGGAGGTGACTGAAAATTCTTCACTTACAAAAATATTGTAATTTATATGTTAACCTATTTGTATACCTCCCTCCCTTCGATTGTTTAGGGTAATTTTGCTGCTATTTGTTGTACAGGTGAACGTAGGTTTGATATTTGTAAAAATTTAATTTATTTAATATGCAATTTGGGAAAGGCTGTAATTATATTTTTAAATTGCAGGTGACCCTTCTGAAAACTCTCCACTTATAAAGAAATTATAATTTATATGTTAACCTATTTGTATATTTCCCACCTTTCGATTGTTTGGGTTAATTTTGCTGCTATTTGTTATGCAGGATGACGTAGCTTTAATATTTGCGAAAGTTTAATATATATTTAATATATTTATATTACATTTATTTAATATATTTAATATACTTATATTATATTTATTTAATATATTTATATTATATTTATATTCAATTTGAAAAAGAGTGCAGTTATATTTTTAAAATATCTCGAGGAATTTAATTTCGTCTTACAATCCCTTTTCTCATCCCTAACCATTTTAAAGTTACAGTCTGTCCCAGTTACTTGGGACAATCTGTATATACAGTATGAATGTTGCTTTACACCAGGATTAGAAGACTGTCACCCTAGGGGGTAGTTCTTTGTGCCGTTTCGAAATGTGTGGTGGAATCTTCGTAATTCTTTCCTGGATCCCCTCACTATTAAGTTTGACGTGAAATACAACACACAGGTATCGTATTTTATGTAATTTAATCCTAGAAATTAGCATTCCATTGCTATTCCATTATTCAATTTGGTATAATGCCTAATTAATAGCAGTGGAATTAATTTCTGTGTCTATTAATGAATCCAAATTAATTTCAATACAAAAGTCCCATTTTATGTAATTCGATTATTATTCGTTTAGATTATTGCACGTATCATTTTACTATTTTTATTTGTAAAATATTCAGATTATACAGGGTGGTCTCGAAATTCAAAACGGGAACTTGTAGGGCTATGAAATGTACCTAGAAGTATTTTGATATTTAGAAGATAATATTATAACTGAGAAATAAAAATCTACGTATTATTGTATAAATATGATGTACAATAATTTTTATACAACAACCGTGTTATCGAATTCGCGTTTATTTTCGCTGCGAGTATTTCCAGTATAAATATTCTTGCAATTATTATTAAGAAATATTCCTGCCTGTTATTTACGAATGCAAATACTTTTCTGCATTTCAGATTATTCCAAACATTTGAAAATCTGTGTCACTTTATATAAAGAAAAATTTAACAATAAAATCATGGATGTACATATAAAATGATGTATTGTTATTTAATACGAGTTTCAAATATCATAACATTCAAGAAAACATATGTATGAAATACATATATTAGGTATTGTATTTAATATAATACTAATATATAAATATA
>NW_016909379.1:485902-487072 GCF_001483705.2 Eufriesea mexicana | reverse complement strand
TGAATATTAAAAATTATAGTATATGATTCAAAATATCATACAAATATTCCATATATTAGTAATTATAGTATATATTATATATATTCCAAATATTTGAAAGTCTGTGCCATGTTTTATGATGAAAAATTTAACAATAAAATCACGGATATATATGGAAAATGATGTGCTGCTATTTAATACGATTTTCAAATATCATGACATTCAAGAAAACATATATACATACATATATTAGGTATTGTATAAATATAATTATAGTATAAATATAATACTTGAACATTAAAAATTATAGTATATGATTCAAAATATCATACTAATATTCTATTCTATATATTAGTAATTATAGTATATATTAGTATATATTAGTAATACATATTCTGTATATTAATAAAATAATATTCTTATTATTGATTTAAGCAACGAATTTCAAAAATGGTAATCAATGTATCGTTTCTCGTATCTTTTGATATTTGCAATGTAATAGTACCAAGAATTTTGTTTACTGAGAAAATTGTTAAAATAATAAACATATCTTGATGCATACTTAAAGGAATTCAACTTCGTCGTTAAAGCCTTGACCTGGATGCGAAGGGTCATTGAGAAGAACAAGTGCTCTTAACACATTTTAAGCTGTCAAATTCGAAGAGAGACATTAACAAATCGCAAATAGTCATTTTTCTTAAGTGGCGACCTGATGAACTCGTTCTATGAGAAATATTAAGCGCAGATAAGCATTCGAACGTGCTCAATGGGTCATTAGTTAACAATGAAAGATATTTACTGCTCTAGTTGGCCCAATGTACAATGCGCACTTGTGTTGCGTGAACGAATTTGCAAAACAAAAGGTGTAATAAATATTACGTTTCGAGGCTAACAATTATCACAGAAGCACAATTATCAAAAGCAACTTGCGAAAATTAATAACGGAAGCCAACGTTAAGAAAAATGATTCATAAGCAAAAGAACTTATCCTCAAAATACCTTATAATTTTAGTATTCTGAAATAAGTATCGAACAAAACTGCTTAATGCAGATTTATCTTTCCTTAAAATTATTTTTAATTTATTATAAAATAATTTTATATTTGTTTCTAGTATTGGTGAAGCTATAGGATTTATTAATTGTTAAAATAATTTAAACTGATTAATTTGTCATTGTTAAACAATAGTTTTT